>NW_028289248.1:300000-575119 GCF_059628265.1 Tinamus guttatus
TGTCTATAAGTACCTCAAGAGAGGCAGTGAGGAGGGCAGTACTAGCCTCTTTTCAGTGGTGGCCACCAACAGAACTAGAGGAAATGGCCAGAAACTGAAGCATCAAAAATTCCACAGGAACTTAAGGAAAAATTTCTTGACAGTGAGGGTGACAGAGCACTGAAACAGACTGCCCAGAAAGGCTGTGGAATCTCCTTCTCTGGAGTTCTCCAAAACCCACTTGGACACAATCCTGTGCCACGTGCGCTAGGTGACCCTGTGTGTGCAGGGGGGTTGGACTAGATGGCCTCTAGAAGTCCCTTCCAACTTTAAGCATTCTGTAATTCTGTGATATGTCCTGAAAGGTTAGGGAAAATAGACTGCGCTGGTGTCAATATGCTTAGTCACATGTCAACCTTTCAGTCAGCTTGAATGCAGAAAATCTATAGCCCATTTGTTCGCTAATAAACCTTGCCTTCAGTGGTGCAGGGTACATGCTGGTAAATATTTTTCTCTAAGCTCAGAAGAATAAAGTTTACTCTCGCTGCTCTGACTGTCTTATCAAAAGGTTGAGTTTGTCCTTTTGCTTTCATTACCCGCTACTTTTACTACTACCCAGGTAGTATACTACCTGGGCACAGGTAGTACCCAGGTAGTACTTTTACTGCCCAGGTAAAGGAAAATGATATTTTAATAATGTTAAATGTAGTCTGCATGTAATAAATTTACATAGCACTACTTCTTGCTGTAAGGTCTATGCATCTTTACATCCAAGAGTCTGTCCTGCATTTATTGTGCCCTAAGGAATCTTCTGCAGGACACTGGTCTGTCCAAGCATTGCCGGCATCATATTTAACCATGTTAAACAGCACTCAATTCACATTAAACTTCTCTAAAACAGCACAAACAGTCATGCTAATTTTATATAAGTTTAGTAAGACTTTGGGCACTCTAGAAGACTAGTAGAAAACTGACATGCTGATGTCTAGGAAGAGTAAGAATGGAAACCGGGTTAATTAGAGGCCTGTCAGCCTGATATTGATCTTGAAGAAAATAAGGGAAAAGCTGATGCAGGGTTTGATCTTAAAAGAATTAAAGAAATTTAATATAATTAATGTCAATTAACATGGATTTATGAAAAGTAAGTCTTATCTCTTTAAGTCTGTGTCTCCTTTAAATATAACTGCGAATTTAGGGGATAGGCATAATCTCTTCCTTTGACTAGATACCTTCCTACTACATACTAGCAGGATGGAGATCATTAAGGGAAACACTCATTCCAAAATAATCCTTGTTACTGAACTGACCCAAGTTCCCAACATGGCACTGTGGCTAACTATCTTGCCACTGAATGCATGAACAAAACTTTTGAAATGGGGAAGTAATCTAATTGCAGTAGAAGTTTTATGACCTCTGTCATGTGTATATCTCTGTATTAGCAACAGGTATGACTGGAAAGCTAAGTCCAGTTATGGTGTCTGTACAGTACTCTATTTTCCAAGAAAAGCCCGAAAGTCAGAGAAAAGTCACAGGAATGATTTAAGAGTTGAAATAAATGTTCTGTAGCAGTCTACCAAAACTGCTTGCTTATAGCATTCCTTTCATGTCTTTATGATATATTTCCTGTGTGGATGGCAGTGAAGATTTGTACATTTCCTACATTTTGTTGTCTCCCAGCCCCAGTTCCTACCCTTTAATTTACACTCATTACCAGCAACTTGTCCTTTTTTTTTTTTCCCCCCCTTTTGTCATGTAGGTAATGAAAGACTTGAGAAGAGTTTACTTTATTTAGCTTATCAAAGAAAAGGTTAAGGGTGACACAATCACAGTCTGTAAGTCCCTACCTAGGAACAGCAAACTGATTAATAGAGTGCTCTCCAGTCTCAGAGAAAAGAAATAATGGCTGAAAGCTCAAGTTACACAAATTCAGACCAGAAATGGAACACACTTTTTCATGTTGATAGTAATTAAATGCTGGGGTGGCTTACCAAAGACTTTAGCAGATTTCCTATAATGTAAATTACAAATCAATATTCCATGATTTAATTTTCTTTTTCCTGAAACATCCTGGGGTTCAAGCACAGCTATTAGATATGAAGCAAGTATTCATATCAGCAAGTATTAATATAAAGCCTAGTGTTCTAAACGATGCAGAAGCTTGGGATAGGTAACAGTGATTCCTTCTAGTCATAAAATATATGAAAATAGCAATACAGATTAGTTTCTGTTAAAGGGCAAAACATATGTCAGTCAGATCTCATTTTAGCATTTTCTTCTGTGCACATATCTTTGGAGTTCAGTTCCTGTGCATGCTTGTTATTTCTTAAACCACTGACCAGAAAATAAAGGCTTTTTATTTTGTTTGTTAAAAGATTCTTTGATGTTACTCCAACACAAAGAAATGAGAAAAAGTGCAGAAATTTTCCCCAAGTCCTGTTAGTTACCTCTGACTCCATAGCCAACAAAAAACATATATGTGTGAAAAGGGAATCATAGAATCACAGAATCATAGAATGCTTAAGGTTGGAAGGGACCTCTAGAGGTCATCTAGTCCAAACCCCCTGCACACGCAGGGTCACCTAGAGCACGTGACACAGGACTGCGTCCAAGCGGGTTTTGAAGATCTCAAGGGAAGAAGATTCCACAACCTCTCTTGGCAGCCTGTTCCAGTGCTCTGTCACCCTCACTGTTAAAAATTTTTTCCTTAAGTTCCTGTGTTTCACTTTGTGGCCATTACCTCTAGTTCTGTTGGTGGCCACCACTGAAAAGAGGCTGGCCCCATCCTCCTCACTGCCTCCCTATAGACACCGATTAGATCCCCTCTCAGCGTTCTCTTCTCCAGGCTGAACAGGCCCAGCTCTCTCAGTCTCTCCTCATAGGGCAGATGTTCCAGGCCCCTGATCATCCTTGTAGCCCTGCACTGGCCTCTCTCCAGCAGCTCCACATCCCTCTTGTACTGTGGAGCTCAGAACTGGACACAATACTCCGGATGCGGCCTCATCAGGGCTGAGTATAGGGGCAGGATCACCTCCCTCGACCTACTGGAGACGCTCTTCTTAATGCACCCCAGGATCCCATTGGCCTTCCTGGCCATGAGGGCACACTGCTGCCTCATGGTCAACTTGTCATCCACCGTGACACCCAGGTCCCTCTCTGCAGAGCTGCTCTCCAGAAGGTCGGTCTCCAGCCTGTCCTGGTGTCTGGGCTTATTCTTCCCCAGGTGCAGGACCTTGTACTTGGCCTTGTTGAATTTCATGAGGCTTTTCACCGCCTGTTTTTCCAGTCTGTCCAGGTCCCTCTGGATGATTTATATTGATGATATATGATTGGTATATGATATGAATATATATGATTGATAATGATTTATATTTCCCATTCTTAACAGTATTCCTGTTGGGCAAGCTCTAAATGCTCCAAACATCTTGCCTACAAATTTGCTGAGTTTTCGCCTGTTCAATTCACTGTGCCTTAAGAAACTCACAGATCGCATATAGGTACAGCAGAACAAATGTATGATACCATTTTTGAACCTACATTTCTTACTGGAGGAAGAAAGTAAATGTCTTGGAGAAACAGGCAAAGCTGAATTCATATGGGATCACACTTGAGGAGCAGTTAACTTGCCAAGGAGCATATTTATTCCCTGTGTTATTACCCACATTCAGGTGAATATGCATGTTCAGCAGATCCACAAGTAGTGTTCATATGAAGCAGAATGATCGTCTCAGGTGAGATTTGCAAGTGTGTGGTTTTTACCTCATGATGGTTACAGCGTCTCTTCAATGAAGCAAATAATAGCCCAAGAATTCCTGAAGAATAAATATTCTCCCAATATTTCCCATGGACTTGAAGATTTGGGGCCATCAAGGAATTCAGAAATAAATTTTCTCTTTATTGGACCAACAACAGCGCAACAGTCCTTTGTGGCTACCATTGGTTGATTATACAGATCAAGATTCTGTTAAGATAGGTTGTCCTGATGGTTGCCAGCTTCTATTAATTAACTGTGCATGTATTAGAGTATATTGCTAGTGTGATCTCTAATTAATTGTCAAATTCAATGTGGAAGTATCGCCTTGAACAGATATGTGCTAGAGAGGGGAGTGTGGATTTTTTTTTTTTTTTTTATTCCATGGACTGTTTGGGCTGATAAGATTTCTTCTACAGAGCATATCCCATTTACAGACAGAAAAGATGTTTCTTTTCTTTGTGCATATTTAATACAGATAAAATGCGAAATCAAAATTCTACCTCACTCTAGTCACTAGTGGGAACCTTTCCAAAGATAACTACATGTTTGATGAGGCTTTATGTAATGGCCAGAACATAGACTTTGTAACGCAGGTGATGCCTTGGACCTATAGTCCTTGGTACTTGAGATACAGTGAAAATGCAAAGATACTGTTGGTCAAATCTCTATGAAACAGGACTATTAAACGGGTATGTGCTCTGGTATAAACTGTGGCATGCATAAACCCAACATGTGGAGTGGAATACAGAGCCTCCAAAGGAAGTGGTAATGCAAGTTGTATGTGCACAAAATACAACAAAATGCCTCAAAAAGATACTGACTTGATCTTCTGAGCAGAACTGCTCCCAACAGCTTTGCTTTGCAGCTTGCTTGTTTTCCTTCTTTCTTTTTCTTTTTTTTTTTTTTTTAGTTTTCTTTCTTCCTTCCTTCCTTACTTGCTTGTAAGTGTAGTGCAACACTGGAATGCCTGTTCCATTTCCAGTTCCCTCACAGGCTTTTTTTGCATTAGATTGTTGTTGCTGTACTGTATGCATCTCACAGCATGATTCAACATCCCTTTAACGTGAATATTCTCCAGGTAGCTGCATTTGTTTGTTTTATGTATTGGATCTTTTTTGGCTATTTTATTCACCAAATTTGAGATTAAAAAAAAAAAAAAGTGTTTAATTATGACTATGGTGAATACAGCAAATGATTATGTATTTCACTTTATCCTAAAGTTACACAAATAATTGTAGTGCAAATTTTCTGTTTATCAAATACATAATTAAATCTTTACGGATAATTGTGTGCACAGTATCTGTAATATATTCACAACAAATATCAAACAAAACTATAGTTAATGAATGTTCACACCATAATCATATTTACTTTATTTAATATACACTTAAAATGAATGCATTTGCAATTGCTTATTCTTTAAACAGATTAGCTTCTGCTTCCATAATCCTTCTAATATACAAACTTCAGAACAAAGCCTCACTAATACTTTAGAAGAAATCTGGCAGTTGAAAATTACTTAGTTCCACAGAGTGAAAAGATACCTTGACTTTTACTACAACTTGCTAGCAGCTATGCTGCATTTGGCCTTAGTTACATTGGCTTTGCAAAGAAAGCCTCCGCTTTTTGGACTGACTCAGAGAAGGAGAAATCAGAGGTTTTAATGTTGGAGATACCGTCATCCCGCCGCAGCCCTGCAAATAAATAAATAATTCTAAAAAATTCTAAAATTGTTCTCTCCCACAGAATGGTCAGATTCAACATGCACAGTAAGTCTGGAAAAACAACAACAAAAACAGAAAAACATGGTTTCAGAGATGATTTCTGTAACCAGACATTCAGAGTTCCTGTACTGATATGTGTCCTTATATTGACATAAATGATTTCAGCCTAATACTGAGCCACATTCTGAGGTCATAAAAAAGATAATTTGGTTTTGCTGAAGTTCTGCTAATGTTGGTGATCATATTGACCTGGTGACTCTATACAATAGTGAGCCAGTATTGATTTCTTTCTTGAAATGTGCTAGGTTGTGCACAGGATTTCCTTGTATAGCAGAGGAAAAAAGTGAAGAAAAATCTGATAATCCATCTAGCACTGGCTGTTCACATGATCATGACCTATGCATGCATATCAAAGAATTGCCGTAGGATCACTTTATATTTATTAATGTACGTTTGTGTTTAAATACACATGTACACATGTTTATAACTCCTGATTAATCAGATTCTCCTTGGTTCAAGCTCATTATGCGTCCATTAAAAGGTAATCTCCGGATAGACCATTAATGAAATGTAAGAGAGAATTACAATTAAACCTTATAAACTCTATTTAAAAGAAACTATAGGATACATAAAACACTGTAATAAAGAGTAGCAATAATAGCACAGGTTTCTCCATAAGTTACATTTCAGATCCATGAGTGGATAATTAGATAATCATTTAGAGTGGGTACAGGTGTGTTTGAAATCATCAGGTACCTTCTGGTATGATACAGAGCAACTGCACGTTTGATCTAAGTTATTATTTCTGGCCATTCAAGGCAAGTCTTGTTAAAGATTGCCAAGATTTTGGAACATTCTTTGCTGGAGAAATAATCTTAGGGACAAGAATCAAAGTAGTGCCAGCCATATAGCAAGGCATGAATCCAGCTACATCACAATGATACTATTTTTCACTCTTCCTCTGATTCCTTTACTCTGCTACTATTGTATGGATTATAAAACCAATGTGGGATTTACTGATTTACATTCTGGTGTCTGATTAAAAATTACTGAAGGATTGCATATTGTGTAATCAGCACAGAACTTAGCATGGCCTAAGTGTGAACAACATACTTTTGGAATTAGCTGGATTCAAGTCAAGACTGATTGTAGAGTACAGCAGAAATGTCAGTGTCAGGGTAATGCTGAATGTTTTGTTGTTCTCTCTTCAAAAATTTCACATTTTATGCAAACCATCCTCTCTCCTAAATTCTACAGTGCAACAGAACACTTTAAAGGAGTTAAAACTCAATACAACTATTCTGCCTGCTGTAACCTTGCCTTCCTTCATCTCACTGATAACACAGCCCCAGACTGCCAACATTTTCCCCCTCACCGGTCATTCAGACCAAGTTCCTCTCTCCTTTAATCCCTCTCCTCTCAGACACAATGAATCACAAGGTGCTGCTGGTCCAGCAGTCTGACCTGACAGGGATCAGTGTAATCACATTAAGTTCCTTGCACTCAGTGCTTCCAAATAGACACGACCAAGGCTTGCGATATACAGATACTTCACCTCATAAGAATGCCTGAGCCCTAAGACTCACTGCCATTTCCTCTTCTGAGCTACATTTAAGTCAGAGCTCTGGAGAAAACAGGGAGTTGAAGTGAACTGTTCGTCCCAGCCTTTTCAGCATGACAATATTTAGCATAGCAAGGAATTTAACTCATTTGTGAGTACCAGTGGATTTACTGAGCCATATTCTTTCATCAGAAATAGCGAGATTTCTCTTTTTCGCTTACATAGCATTAATTTCCTATCGCTTGTAGGAAAACATACCTGGTAAGCTGAGCACATGTGTTTTAATTAGGTTCCTATAACTCTGCTACTCATTTTCACTCTATATCATGGAAATAACACAGCCAAGTCTATAGCTGAAAAAGGATAACAATGCACAGTTAAGCAATTTCCAGGAGAATCAGTACAGCTTTTTTTTCACATCCCAGTAGAACTCCAGTAAAGGAGAGTGATGGAAAGCAAAGAGTAAATCTTTTCAAGCAACTGTCTGTCTTTTAACAACCCCCCTGACCATCATCGAGGTGATTTTGTTGGGATTGCCACAATTAACAGACAACTGCAGTTCCAATAAATGTAAGATAAAATATTGATGTTATCCAGTCCTTTCTATGTGCTCACACATTCATTTCTCAAAATCAAGGATTTTCATCTTCATTTTATGCTGAAGTTCCTTTTAAAAAGATATTTCAGTGAAAGATACCTTAAAGTGGGCTTTGAGACCCTTTAATTTTTCTACAGCAGAGCAAAGGCAGTTATGGTGAAGGACTAAGGCCACGCGTCTTTTTCTCTCAACCATTTGTCTAGTGTAGATCTCCAAAGGTGATCTCAGAGTGTTGTATATGGATTAATGGAAACTAATTTTAGGTGGAAAGAATGAAATAGATGGACAGAGATTCCTCAGCTTGTATAAATTTCCGTAGCTTCGTTGACTTCTGATCCTGCATATATATAACTGCTCTTTTGCTTTTTTTTTTTCTGTTCTAAAAGAAAAAAACGTGACATTTTCAGGAGAGAATAAATACTCTTAATAAAGTCCTGATTATTGGTCTAGGAATAGAAGGGATAAAAAAAGGCAAAAAAGAAAAAAAAAAAGAAAAACCACACACAACAAGAAAAAAGTTATCTGCATGCTTAATTTTTTAAAAAAGAGAGTGAGGTTTCTCATTTCAGCAGTTGCCAACATTGCAAGCCTCTCTGTTTTCCACCCATTTTTGTTTCTCCCTGCTTTCAGAGCATCACAACATAAATACATTTATAGCTATAATCTGATTACAGATCTGAACGCTGAGATGTCATTTGTTCCCCATTTGTGAAGACTATATTCTAATGTATATCCCCTTGATTATTTTTGCTCTTCTTGTTTGCCTTCCTGTGGGGTTTTTTCCCTCCGTATTCTGTAAGAGAGGAGTGCCTCACAGACAGCCGTGTTCTCCTGAGCAGGGAGAACACTGAAGCATACTTACACCTTTTCTTCTTTCCTATATCTCTCTAATTTTGTCTTTAATGCTGGCCTGTTTATACAGCTCCTATGACATCAAATTACTGCTTCAGCTGTGACAGTATCTCATGTAACAGTCCTCCTAAAACAGCTTATACTGAAATCTACAGCCTCACTTTCTTAAGCCTCAGAATTGCTTTGTTTTCCTTACAATACTCCACCATGTTCACTTTGTGTAATGGATGAAGACCACATCCAATCTCAAGCAAAACTGCAAAGGCCCACATGACTTCCTAAATATCGGTGCACCCTACTTCCTTGATATTTAGTCTCTTCCCCTCACCCTTTCACTCTGTCATTAAAAATGAGAAAAAATAAACACATTTCTACTGGTGTAAAGAACTTCAGACATAGCATTTTTACCAATTGAACCAGTTTTATTATCAGACATGCTTCAATATAAAAAACCATAAGGCAATCAGATATTTAATATTCTTATGTCTGTTATCAATTCAGTAATTTCTACAGGTGAAAACTTATGGGAAGACTTGACCCATCCAGATGCCAAGAGGAAACCTTATCATTTCTACTGCTGGCATATTCTTATTTGAAGACTGAGATATTTTTATGTCAGCCATTGAAATGATAACTCAGCTGTTTTCCCACATCCAATGAATTTATTGGGACATAGTAGGCAAATAGAAGGAAAGTAATTAAAGAGAAACATCAAAGATGCTCCAGAATATAGAGAGAGTGATGTAAAGGTGAAAAAGAATTAGTGCTCTACCAGCTGACATTCAGATGTAGGCCTGTGAGGTTTGAACACTCCTTGGTAATGTGGTACAGAAGAATTATATTGAAGTTGATTTAAAGATCTGCAGATGTGAAAACAAAGAGGAAATGTGTAGAAATAAAAATACAGGAGGGCAGTCAGTAGAACATGTGGCATTGGAGCAAGACAGGGATAGGGAATGAGAGATGATGCAGAGGAAACCTGAGAACAAACAGAGCCAGCACATGTGTCGGTCCAGGACAGAAAACAGAGATTAAGACAAAGAGATATCAGATATCTGTGGTGCTGAACAAAAGAAGTGGAGTGTGTGTGATCAGGAACAACATTTGAATCTGTCAATAAAGAGTGCAACAAATAGTAGGAGGGTAAGAACACAGGGACTCGATTTATTTTGGTTTGCTATATTACAATCTTTTATCTGGAAGAAGTAATAGGTATCTGTGAAAGCAATGGAGGTGGAAATGTGTTCAACTTTTCAGTTATGTTAAATTCAATCAAAATATTTCTCCAACTATTTATTAATCTTGTACTTCCCAAATGTATATTTCTTCCATTGCTATGTTAACTTTCAGCCTTTAACTCAGTTCAGCTACTGGTGGAGAAAAACTTTACTAAGAGATCATAATATATCTTTCGTATTTCTTCCAGGAATTATTCAAATAGTAGTTTTAACTGATGGGTAATACTTAATGGCTAGAAATGGGAATAATGTGAATAGAAATTTAAAACTTTTTTATTTACCTCTTTAATTTTTTAATGTATATATTATAGAAATAATCTGAACACTGAAATACTAAAGCTAGTTTTTGGTAGCACCTGCTCAGCTTAGCTAAGTTTGCTTTCAGTAAAACTCTTTCAGACTAATAAACACAACTCAAACAAGTAATGAAAAAGTCTTTTTTTGCTCAGAAAACTATTTCCTTATGCAATTAGTAATAACATAGGTGTTCCTATCTTTATGGGAAGCCATTGTTTTCCACACCTTAATCTGTAATTCACTGGGAGTTTTCTCTCAGAAGTTCTAGTGAGATAGGATGAGTACTCACAAGTAACATGTATCAGTTTAATGCTGCATCCTTTTCTGAAAATGTCCCAAATGTTCTAGATTTGCAAAAGTTTTCACAAAGACATTTACTCTGGAAAACAGTATTGTGCGAAAAACCACTAACCAACCAACCAACAAACAAACAACAAAAAACCTGAAAGCATTTATTTTAATGGGAAGAGGGCATTTTATAGCTTGTGTAACATTCTAACTTGGGTTTGAGATTGTAGATGATACAAAACCAGGAGTTGCATGGTTGATACATCCAAAGGTTATGCTGCTGTTCAAAGGGACCTTGACAGACTTAAGAAATGGATCAACAGGAACCTCAAGAAATTCAACAGCGGGAAGCCTCCAGTCCTACAGCCCGATGGAATAACCCTGTGCACTGGCACAGACTGGAAGCTGACCTACTGGGGAGCAGGTGTGCAGAGAAGACCCAAGGTTCCCGGTGGACAGGTTGAAAATGGTCCCATATGCCCATGCGTTGAGGCAGAGGCAGCCAGCAGCATCTCTAAGCTGCATGGAGGCTGCCAGAAGGTTCAGACAGCCAATCTTCTGTTCCCCACTGGTGGGACACATGCAGGGTGCTGGCTCCGATTCTGCCCTTCCCAGAATGAGAGAGAGAGGGACTGTTAATGGAACGAGTCCAGCAAACGGTCACAAAGACGAAGTGACTGGAGCATCTCTCGTGTAAGAAGAGGCTGAGCGAACTGGAACCGGCTGTAAGTGACCCTGCTTTGGAGGGGAGCAGTGCTGGGCTATACAATCTCCAGAAATCCCTTCCCTTCAGCTGTGACTCTGAGCTTGGTAATAAGCTGTAAACTGCATTCATTCAGGAAAAGTGTTCCTAAATTTTAGTGTGCAATGTTCAGAAAAAGTATTCACACATTCTCAAGTCACATTTTCCTGTCACATCTATTTATCTTGGCTTCATAAGCATCAGTTAAAACAGAAGGCAATACATGAATTCCAAATGCTACATACTTATGAAAATCAGAAGATGCAATAGAACGCTTTTCCTCTTTCTGAGCATAAAAAAGCCAGTACTTGCTCATCCTTCAAGGACAGAAGGCTGCCTTTGGCTCAAATCCAATTGTGCTTGAGCAAAGGAAATCTAAAACAAATTCAGATGGCAAATAAGTAGTGACCTAGGCACAAATAGCCCAAAGGAAAAATACTGAAAGTTTGTACTCATTTGCCAAAGTAAGTTTATTTATTGGGAAGTTACATGAGCATGAAACACCCGTCCAGTTTCATCTCTTATCAATCTATCTTCTGCGTTAAGACAGTCATAGCTGTATGCATTCATGCAAACTCCCTTCCTTTGTGTCTATAAAGAAAATACCCCCTTCCCTTTCCTCACACAATTGTAATTCAGAAACAACTCCTCTAAAGACAACAGAATTCCTGGTGGAAACAAATCAACATGAATAAGGGGAGAATGAGGCTTATGTGAATGAAAACTATGAAAATTTTAAGATCTGGATCCTAGGTCACTGTTTCCGCTATCAAAATAACAAACTCTGTCAGGTATAGAAAAAAAAAAAAAGGCATTTCTTCATCTTCAAAGTGCAGATTTACATAATCTATTAAGAGACATCCAGAGCTTTTAATCAACCTTTTATCCCTCTCCAAAATTATAGTATCATTGAGACCTTCAGTTTGAATGTTATGCATGAACAGGTGTGTATCTGGGTGCTTGAGCTGCAAGTGCACTAGAACTGTCCAAAAAAAAAAAAAAAAAAAAAAAAAAAAAAAAAGTACAAGGGTCCAGGTGTTCATTTGACATTAACAGAAATTCTCAGTTTCTGAACTGAACTGACAGGGATTTGTCTTCACATAATAGCAACTGTGTGGGTGTTGCCCTTAAATCCCAGATGAACTCCACGGAGAATTTATGGACTTGATATTAATGTTTGAGGTATTACGGATGTTCTTGGTGAACTGTCACCATATCATTCAAAACAGCATAAACTGTTCTGGTTTATCCTTTAAGCCATTTAGCAATCCAATTCTTCTCGTGACAGAGCCATCTGTGCCGAATACTAACCCACCAAAGCCTTTCTTTGAATGTGCGTTCACAGTGCAACTGTATTTATGTATGAAGAGGCAGTAGACGAAAAAGAGGTCTCAGCGGCAATACCCCGTGATAATAAAAGCAAACTTGAATTCTGTATTATATAATAGGGAAAGCAGTTTGCAAGTTGACATGATTTCAGGAAGCCTCCAAATCCATACTTATCTCTTGAAGGTGAAATCACCTTGTTCTCCTAGGTTCATTTAAAAGCAGAGCAATTTCTTGTTGAACTACAAATAAAAATGAGTTTCTTTCTTTATCTTCACTTTTATTTTCTTTTTAGCAATATCAATTTCTTGAGCTCTTTCAATCCTCTGGGCTTATAGGTTTTATCAGCATTTTGAATGAATGGTGAACTTGAATAATACACTCCGTTGATATGAAATCATTTTTATTTTCTATGGAGTGAGCGTGATTCCTATTCATTTCTCAATGTTAAAGCATCTAGCATAAAACAGTTACAATCATCAGATGCGTCCACTATTCTAGCAAGATATTCCATATGCCCTAGAGACAATTGATTCTGTAAATCAACATTTCCTTTATCTTGAACATTCCCACTAAACCAATTTCAGATCTTGTTTTCTGTTTATTTTGCTATTTTGCTAGTGTTGCTTTGGCATAGCTGTTCAGGTAGAATAAGCATGGGCCTTAGACTGTGCTATAATAATTACTTGTAGTTTGACATAATGAATATGCAAAAGTCAATTACTGTAATCCTTATTTATTCAGGGCCACAAAAGAGGTATTTTCTCAGCAGGGTTAGAGTGAATGACAAGTCAGCAAGGAATATTTTTGACATTTCTGCATCCAGACTTCTGTGGCATTTAGATGGCATCTTACATGTATTTATAGCTGAATGTGAAACATACTTGAGGCAGTGTCATTTTAGTACATCAAGTAGCCTTTTACAACAGTCTTACCCTGTCCTCTGTTTTAATTCTCTTTAATCTCATGCAGTTGTTGCATTTATATTAGTTATTAAAAGGTAGCAAATGTTGTTTGTGTTGTCACATATTACAAAGATTTGTGACCACTTTAAATATTCTAGCTTGTATTATGAAAGCTATAAAAAGACTAATAGGAAAGCAATAGCTGACATACATCATGTAATGGATATATGGCTTTTCCTTATATAATTTACTTTAGAAAATAGCACTACAGAAAGTGACAAAAATGTAAAACTTTTACAATAAGTAATACATCTTGAAGACTAAACCCTCTGCTAACCAGACAAGCAAAAAGCATTTGACCAAAGAGATCCTACAATATCGCAATTTCTCTAGAAATAATAAAAAAAAGATGTTTCTCACTTTTTATGGCTATTTAAATTCATGTCTGCCAATTTTTTTTTCCAGGATATTCCTTCTTGAAGTACTGCTTTTAAAACCACCTTTCATGGTGAGTGTGTATGTAGGTAGTGCTGCTGTGGTCATGGTATAATTCAATGTGGCTTTGAGAGAGATCAGCAATAGAAATGGTGGATAAACATGTTGATTGTTACTTACTTATACTTAAGAATAAAAACAAGTGGATCAGAAGAATGATGATCAGGTCATACACCAAATCTATAGTGCTATAGTGCAACATATATTGCTTTTAACACTAACATTATTAGTAAGTCATGCTAAATGGCATATAGAATAAAACATAGTAATTCATGAAATTAAATCCCAAGTGAGACTCTTGCTCTGCTGAAGTTGGTGGCGGACTACATAAACCTTACTTCCCGGTGATTCAGGAACACTTCAGACTCTGTGCACGTAGTCACTGAGATGGAGAAATAAATTTTTCTCATGTTGCGATATGCTGCCAAGGAGGATGAAATCTTGGCTAGCATTGAAGGCAATCAGATTGGTGAGATACAAACATGAAAAAAAAGAAGAGTGACATCAAAATGGCTTCAGTGCAGTGAGTCTGGCAATGTAAAACCTCAGCTTCCACTCACCACTTTGAAAAAGAGGTCAAAAACTTTGAACTATATGTATAATTAACTGAAGTCAGTAAAGACTTGGAAGCAAAGCCGGACTTGTTTAAAGAAAGGTAAGATTTCTTTATTTGTTGTAACATGATGAGTGGAACAGAAAACAAGGGGAAAAAAAGAAGCTACAGTTGTCTGGGAAGTGGTAAGTGGGGAACAGACAAAATTTTCATAACAGAAACAGATAAAAACTGAAGAACCTTTATATAGGGACTGGGAAATGTGAAATAGATTAATTGAATACTAAAGACTCCAGTGTCAAAGAGCCTAGTGAGATTGACATAACTGAAGCAGGTAGAGTTGCAGTCAATATAAAAAAGGGTTGTATAGATATCTACATAGCATTTATACCACATATATAAAAATGATGGTCTTTGTACTGCAAAAATATTAGTCTTCATGCTTCTGACAGTAGCAGCCTAGTAAGAAGACTAGTAAAGAAGGATAAATAGACCATAAAGATATTTAGCATTGTAACTGCCTGCTTGGACAGGCTGGAACTTCTTGCATAAACACCTTTGTGGCATTTCTTCAGGAGTGAAACCAAAGAAAAATGATTCAACCTCTTCAAACTTACCAAGCAACTGCACTCTTAAAGGTGAACAATTTTATAGCAATTATCACCTATCACATCCTTTCTTCCGCTGGGTAAACATGCCTGACTATTTAATAATTTCTCTTCAAATCTGTCTCATAAGTTTTAAAGTAAAGGTTTGCATATCTAAAAGGCAAAATATGATCTTTGTAATTAAATTTGGGTCTCTCAAAAAATAAACTGAGAATATGCTTTTTCCATGGCTGTATGTAGCTATGATAAGAGATCCAGTGGGGATGACAACCACCCTTCAGCTTGAACAGTTCTGACTGCTGTTACTCTCAAGAGAATCTCAGACAGATTACGATATTGTAAAGTTTGATAATACAGCAAGGTTTTGTTTGTTTGTTTATTTGTTTGCTTTCCAACTTATTTACTATTTCTCCTGTGAAGTTTGTCACACATCTTTGTCAAAAGTTTTTTTTTTTTTTAGCCTGTATATAAAGTTCCCCACTGGAAAGGTGGGCTAAGGACTGAGTCTATTCCAGTGCTCCACTGTTTCTATAAATAGTGAGCTTCCTAAATGACCTCAGTGCTCTGTTCCACCTGAACCTGTTGTGTCCTCATGGCAACAACTGATCACTTGTAGCATATTTTATATACTGCCATATGCTATCAACTATTTTCTCTTTTTCAGGCAGATAAGAATAAATTTCTTCAGCAATTAGGTCACATTTCTTGCTATTTTCCACTAAGTTTTCTTCCTCTAACTTCTGGTTTGTTTCATTTTTGAAGAAAATTCTGAATACAATACTTCAGGAATTGTCTCATCAATGGCAGATGTAGTGTAAAACAATTCGTAATCTAGATAGATATGGAGTTGCCTCTGTATGTGTATAATCAAGACAGAATGTTCATTAGTGAAAAAATTAAATCCAAGAAATTTATCTCCAAAGCTATTGTAGAGATTTCTTCCCTTATGTTAACTGTAGTAGTATCATATTACTAACCCCAAATACACCTTATCTTCTAATGTACTAATAAAATGTAGTCATAATATTTAATAGTATTAAATATTAAAATAGTCATTATACACTAAGTATTTCCTCTATTTTCTTCTATTCTTCTGAGTCAATATCAACCTTCTTCAAATACCTGTTCTCTCCCTTCAAGTCAAAAGATCACTGATGGGACATCTCCAGATGAAGCTAATTTCCTCTATGGAAGTTTATATCTTTCGTGTGATTATTATAGGCCTCCTTAAAGGGGAAATGCTTCCATCCACAATGCTTCTATTACTCCATTTTTGGCTCCCCCGTTATAAGTCATTTATAATGTTCTGAATGCAGATTTTTTTTTTTTGGCATGTGGGAACATTAAATAACTATAATTCCAATCCAAAAATCGTAAGGAGATAGCCGAACATTTTCAGCCTGCTTTTTTTCTCAGGAGAAGAACTTCAAAGGTATAAGGCTGTTTTCTTCAAGCTTAAAGAAAATCACAATAATCAATTTTACAATCAATTATTACAATTACAATGAAATATCAATGTGCCCACCCCCTCCCATCACTGATAGAGAAATCTTCATAATTTCCACTCTAGATCCTGACAGCCCACCTAGACTATCCCGAATGTGCACCTTGATACTTGATAATATGCATAAGTAGTTTCTTCTATTCTTCTTTTTTCTTACTGCTACAGGCTATCTGCTTTCTTATATCTCAGATTCTGCCCTTGCATTTCTGAGACATGCACCCTGTGGAGTGTCTCTGTGGAGTAGCCAGGGAATTTTCTGTGATGGGACTTTCTATTCATTTCATTTCTCAAGACCTCATAGAACTGCAAGTTCACCTACACATTGACAAAAGAAAAAGTCATTTTTGATTGAATCTCAGAAAAAAATTAAGGGACGATGCTTGTTTTTTTCACATAAAACTTATTCAGTGCTGTCAGGTCTCTAAATTTTAGCAAGGAATCCAAGGTCCCTGTTGAAAACCTTATTTATTTTAGTACCCTATGTGATTTCCTAAGAATATAGAGTATTTGCTGGGAATAAACTATCAATTAAATAAGATTTTTTTATCAGATAATTAGGCTGTACTTGCTGTTCTGATCTCAGTGTTTCTAAACATGTAGAAGAGGAAAAAAAAAACCAGATAATGTACATTCACTGAAAGAACATTCTCATTACTCAGATACCTACTTTTTGAATAATTTCCTCTGTCCTTGAGAAAAACTGTGCTCACTGTGTCTTTTTTTGGGGGGGAGGGGAGGAAATATGCACACCAACACACCTGCCAAACTAGAGATAATATTTATGCTGTAAAATGGAATAACAAATTAAAGACCTAAAAATCACAGAATCACAGAATGCTTAGGGTTGGAAGGGACCTCTAGAGATCATCTAGGTCAAGACCCCTGCTCCAGCCGAGACACCTAGAGCCTGTGGCACAGGGTGGCATCCAGGCAGGTTTCGAAGAATGAGGGGAAAAATAAGGAAAGCACGATTTTTTTTTTTCTGTGCTCTACAGCATTGAATCCAGCATTCTTCAGAGTTAACACTGGTCTTGTTCCCATGAGCTTGATAGTAATATCAAGAGATCAAATAAAAAACATTTCAAACTACTTTTAAAGATGTATTTTAGAACGAATTTATTTTTCTGATGTTTAAGAAGAACAACACAGCTGCTTTGCTGATACCAGAGTTCCATATCAATCAGACACAGGTGCTATTAACCAATTAAGGAAGAATGACTGAAAATTTATTTTGTGTGTCTTTTTCTTGCTTTGGTTTCTCAAACCTTTTTTTCCATAGTATATGAAGAATGCTATTCCTTCCTTTTCGTTAAGAATATAGTCGAAACCATCGTTTTTTAGTGGTTGTGTTATATTTTTACTTGTTATGTTGTGCTATATTTCGTTTATGTTTTCTCCAGCTGTACAGAATGTCTCTGACACACTGATACTGCTCATGACCATTTCTTTTTTATTGCACTGAGTGAGGTTTATATTGCAGCTGCACCCATTAGCACTGAAATATTTAATGCTATGTCAGTTATTCCATTATAACCCCCTATTTTCATGGCTTTATGATTCAGCTGTAAAATTTTACTCTATATTTAAACTTGGAAGACAAGGTTTTGGCCTTGATGATTTTTTCTTTTTAACAAGGTTACAAACAAACACACACATTTGGTAACTTTTAATCCATAATAATGTGCCAAAAAAACAAAAGAAGCAGTTTATTGTATATCAATGAGCTCTATTCCTATAATTAACTCCTCCACCACCACAAAAAAAAAAAAAAAAAAAAGAATAAATAGGTAAGTAATATTGTGAATTTTGTTTGCTGTCATACAAACGATGTAACTTTCTTGTGGAAAAGCAGCAAGTGATACATAAAACCTCTTCATTCACTACCTGCAGTAGACAATCCATTTATCAGCCATGAAGCGTGTAGCTTATTCATGCACTACAGTAGGAATACCTAGCAAGCACAGTTATGTTTTGAGATACACTGCCCCTTTAGATGCACTGCCTATGTCATCACATTACGTTAGATACCATGGGCACATGCATGCTACAAATCGCAGTTATTATTCACTTTTTGCTAATTTAAATGGTTGTTCTCCTATTTCTTGTGACTTTAAACATTTGAAAAATCTGAAGAGCTTGAACTACTGCTTTAGGCTTTGGGCTGTCATTTGTTAAAACCCTGCTATAAATTGAGTCTCTTTTAATCAATACCTACGTAAGGAAAATTTACATGCAAAATCACTCTTCCTGGGGAATCTTGAATAGGTAGATTTTAGTTCTCACCTAATTAGAAGATATCAAAGTTTCAGATCTCATTTTTTACAGTGGTAGAGGGTAAATAAATAAATAAATAAATAAATACCTTAACAGTGAAAAAAGGCCACTCAGATTTGCAGAAAATTGTAAAGCAATGGTTTCAAAATTACTCTCAGGAATTGATGCAATATCAAGCCTTAATTCAAAATGATTAAGAATAGTACAATTTGGAATAATTAAGAATAATAAAATTTTTGGATTGGAGTTTTTTGGTGCTAGACTCCTAGTAATGAAGTCTAATAGTGGACTCATTGAAATCTCTATTATTAGTAAAAAGAAAGTTTCATGTATAGACCAAGTGTCATCTCCAGTAATACAAAAGTAAAACAAATTGTACTATTTCATTGAGATAAACCACCTCAAACTGTATGAAACAAACAAACAAAGAAAAAAGAAACCTTTGACACTGGGTAGGAAATGATGTTTTAACTATTAATTACTATTACTAATTATTATTACAGTACAAACTTAGCTTAGAATTTTAGTTAACTGACAATGCATGCATGCACGTCTATAAAAAAAGTCAGTGGGCCTACAGGCAAAAGGACTTGAGAAATATGTGCAGTTCCCAGTGACAGAAATGGGAATAATTTCATTAATTTGAATAAAGTCTTTATATGCTCAAAAATCTGTGAGAAATAAAGTGTGCTTGCATAGGTTGGCATGGTAGCCTATTCTTAACTGAGAGAGAAGTCAAAATACCCCTATTGTGGCTGAGGGGCTGCCTACAGAACAAGGCTGCAGTAGCCAAGGCACATGTGATTGCCACACATGTAAAATGAACCATTTAGCACTCACCCTCATTTAAGCACATTCAGTCTGTGATGAACATCCAGCTATTTGGCTTTTTGTAAATTCAGGACATTTCCTTGGTCCTGGGCATTACCTTCCCCAGAGAAACAGGAGAAACAGGGCATGGGTTGTGATGCTCCGCCTATTCCCAGAAGTTGGCAGGGAACATCTCCCATTCTACAGCCCTGTCTTTTTGATATTACTTGGTGTTGAAAAATATTCTGTGCCAAGACTCCTCTCTCAGAGCAGCCAGTTAAAGAAGTCTAATGCCTCCCTCAGGGATGCTAAGGGTTTTCTCTCGTTAAAGACTAGCATGAAGTAACACTGTGCAATCAAAATTTCTCTGACATCACCTAAGATTTTATAGTATCTTTTATTTAATTTTACCTATCTTCATTTTCCAATAGTACTGAAATAATACTATGTGTTACAAGGAAGAAAGGAGTGCATTTTCCTTCAAAAGCAGTGATGTTCTATATCTTACCCCAATAAGTTGTGGCTGTCAGGCAAATTAAAATCAAAAGAGTTTTGACTTAAAAGATTTTACCAGATTGGACAATATTTTTTCATGGGAAAGGTACTTTTTTTTTCTGGTTGCTTATATTATCACTCAAATTGTCACTTGCACTGCGTTTCATAAACACATACATAATTCATTGTGTTTATACAGTTAGTTGCAGTGCATTGATTTGGTGAAAACAATGTTTAATTTCTGAAATTGCTTCATCATTTTTATCCAATATACCCTTTTTTTTTTTTTTTTTTTTTTGCTTGGAAGCAAAATATAACTGCTGTATTCTCTACAATCCTAATCCTCCTCTTGATTATTCAGTAGTTGATAGTCAGACTATGAAGTGTACAAAGTCAGCAGTAATTTCTATCCACAATTTCCCAAAACTTTTTAAGACTGATACCCTCAGTCAATATTAAATTGCTTTGTAATACGTAAGTAGTACTTTGTGAAACTAAACTTTCTTTAAACTCTAATACTCTAATATCTCGTTGTTGCCCATTTGGATATTACCTTTCCTTCTGTAAAACTGTTACTGCTTTACAAAAACAAATCACAAGGCTTCTCATCTAAACTCAATCTACATGCAATATTGATCCTTCCTGAGTGATTATAGCTATTTTCTTAAAAGCAAAATCAGAGACTGGTGTCTAGTAAGATCAGCCCCTGCTACCATTTACCTGAATTTTCAATTCCTATTCATGGCAGTAGAACACCATCTGCTAACAAGCAACTGAGGTTTGTTTTCATATGTTGCTCCTTTTTTGTCCCAGTTGTTTTCCTATAGGTTGTTACCGCAGTGAAAAATAGTAATATTGTAATATTAAGCCACTGTTGTCTACCATTTGCAGAGGAATTTTCTGCTTGTGTATTTGTTATCTTTTGCTAATGTTAGAGGCTGGGCAAGGGGAAGCAATATCTAATGCCTCCAATTTCTGAGTGTATTCTTAACGTCTAGTTTCACGTGCTTCTGCCATTAGTGAAGGCCACATAAATGATGCCAAGGTACAGAGAAGTGGCACTAATTCCGAGTTAATTCCAAGGGGAGAGCTGAGAGAGGGGTGGAGAGAAAGGAGGAATTTCTTGAAGCTTCAGGTGGGAATGTGGGTTGCCGATTAATACTAGTTGCTCTAAAGGATGCATTGTCTCCAGATCTGTGAACTGATGTGTGCAAAACTCCCATCATAATTCTGCTAACATTTTCACTAGCCCTTGTAGGGGACGGTGCCCTCGGCTCTGCATGGCAGGAGGTTGAGCAGTCTCAGGGATTCTCGCAGGAAATATGACTTGTTAAGTGACATTTCTAAGGCTGAACACATTCCCTCCAAAGCGCTGCACATTTTTTTCTTGGGAACCTGAGAAGGGAATAAAACTTGTCCATTCCAATCTTGTTTGGAGTGGATTAGACACAGTTTGTTCTGAGATATTAATTTTTATAGATTTCCTCATGTAGTAATCCAGGACACATTTAGCTATACTAATTAAGAGGAAGCTAAAATATCACTGTTAAATACCGGTGTAATACAATATAATTGGCTCAATTAAAATGGCTCCATCTGGAGATTTTTGTTTTATTGGAAATAGACTGGGAGAGGTGTGGAAGGGCATGCAGATACACATATCACATAAAACTATTCAAGAAAAAAAATCATATCCAACTATTCCCACTTTATTGAGAATGTAGTCTCACTTTTCAACAATATGTTAAATGAAACAAAATAGGGTTTTGTGCCCTGGACTCACTCAGAGTTTTATTGATTTTCAAGCTTTTATGCTTTTTGCTTGTTAGCCTGATACATATCCCTAATATAGGTTCCAGGTTTCAGCATACTTTCTGCTGTTTCTCTACCTTAATCAGCTGAATCTTTGCTTAGAATATGTTCTGAGACTCTTCTTATTCTGAAATAATATTCACAAAGCATGCTATGTGTCAAGATGCTGTATTTCTTTTTAAACAGGAGGGCAAACTCTATTTAGGGAATTTGGAGAATGTCAGAGACAATATTTCAGGTTTGGTTGCTTTAAATGAATGTGACTTACCCACATCAAAGTGGTAGCCCAGCAAAATTATTTACAGCATAGCATTTGGATTTAATAATATCTGGTAATTCCTCAGAATCTAACCTAGCGGGAATCAGAAAGAGCTTGGGCACTTCCATTTTCTCCTTGAGGTGACAGTGATGTGAGAGCCTGAAGCTAATATAAATGCTGTTCTGCTAACTACAGTGGAAGCCAATGCCATTTTACCTATTTTTTCTCTTCTTTATATACTGACAGTTATAAGAAATAATTTCATTAAATCACACTGTACCCATACTGATTACTGCATGATTCTTTAGATTTTTGTAGCATTCTCACATGTGCCTAGATGTAATAATAAACCAAATGACTCAGTATACAAAGAAATCAAGTCTATAGATTTTTTTCACTCTTTTTTTTTTGTCTGCTTGACTCTGCATTTCATTACATGTTGACTCTTGCATTGATTACATGTTGTTGCATATAGACATAAGCTAACTTCTTGGCATCTTTGCACAGAGTAACACTAAGGTAGAGAGCATGATCTTTTGAACAGGACAGTCAGTTGCTGTCCGGATGATGGCAGGACTCTATTACAAGCATCGTTGCAGCAGTGTCTTTTAGCTGGCTTGCTAATTCTTAAGATCCGCTGGTCCATAGTACTACTCGATCACTCCAGGATACACATGATCCATTGTTACTCGTTTTCTTAAATACTATACAAAATATCTGCTAACAGTCTTAAATGTGTACTGAACGCTGTTCTACATGTTCCTGAAGCTACCGGAACAGTTTCTTCCAACTGTTCACAGATGCCTCCCTTGTTCACTGCCCGACCAGCACTGCAGGAGGCTCCAGCCACACCAGTGTTATAACTATAGGGCAGATTTGAATCTCATCTTCTTTATCTTATTTATAACTTAAAGTTCACAGCCTTTGCCACAATATGTTCATATGACTTTACTCTTGTGGATTTTTTTTTCATTTATCTAGAGGAGCACACAGATTATAAGGACCTGAAGGACATGAATCTACTGCATCCTCAGGGTTGTCTTAGTTTGGAATTTCTGGAACAGTTAAGCAGATCTCTGGTTAGCTCCAGTTTTGTATTCATGGCTGTCCTGTCAACTGCATATCAACATAATGGAATCATCGTATGTTGCATGCTCCAAGACCTTCTACTTTAGTTTGGGAAGGCTTAGTAAAGATGAGAAGTTCATGAATAAATGGCCTAACACAGTAAATATCAGTGTCATGAAGAAGACAGTGTCTTGTTTAGTCTTAAAATATTATTAAATGGTATTTTGGCTGCCAAAAAGCGATGAAGTGATCTCTGCTAAATAACAGAGGAAGCAGTTCTGTCCTCCATTAAAACAGATGGTCAATCTTGAGCTGGGAGTGTAGTGTCTAAATGATGGGCTGGTTTATCCTGGGACTGGTAGCTGAAGAAATGTTTTAAGAACATAATGATATTTGGCTTAAAGAGTTAGTAACTTTTAAAAAATGTGTGAAATTCTCTACTGGAATGAATTACAGTTGACCCCATTGATTCTTCAACCTGTTCAACCCCATTTGATCCTACATGAAGCCTTGATATCTTTTTTTGTAGACTTGAGTCTCCTCTCTTCTGATAGAAGTACTTTTTTCTCCATTATTGGTACTGTGTCACCAGTGAAGCACTTAAAAATTGATATTCTGTATTAACTAGTTTTCCTTAAAAGCATTTGTTCCTCTCATTTCTTGCACAAAGGACAAAATACATCCAAGAAATTGTCAAACGTTATGGTGATTCATTAAGAAAGGCCTAAAGATGTGTACAAAAAAAAATCTGCAATAAATGACACTGCTAATTCATTTTTAAGCAAAGGAATCTGAAAACCAAAAAAAACCATATTTGAGTTTTCACTTTTATTTTTATGAAAAGTTTCATTTCTCTACGTAAACTCTGTAAAATTAGTATAATATGCTACTACTAACCCTCCTTTGAATAAAGTTATCACTTAAATGATCATGTAATTTAGAAAATGGTTCACCCATGCTCTGAGTCTTGGAAAGTGTATACTATCGTATTACATCACATAATATATTACATCACATAATATATTATTATATAACATTACAATAGATTTTAACAGACTAAGAAAAAAATAATCTAAATCTGATTTTAACCTATGTATGTTTGTTTCCATATAAAAATGTTGTCACTTTGGTGGCATTTGCATGAGGTCTTTAAACCCGAAACAATGTCAAATGCTCTTAAATCCTCAATCCTGCTTCCGTATCTTGCACCAGTTGCTCAAGATCAGTCCATACTTTCTGGAGGAAAGATGAAAAGAATTAATTTGTCAGGCCGGTAGGCCTTCCTTTATATAACCTATAACTACTTATCCTCTCTCAAAAAGTCCACAAAAACAACTATTGGACTGGTGTTGAAAAGTCACCAGTTTCCAATACTTCAGTGAGAAGTCCAAGATACGTTTCAAAAACATCACTTTTGCTTTAGGCCCAGCCCTTTTGAGGCACTGGAGTTGGAGTAAGTTTTACTTAATAATGATGTAGGATTGAATGGCCAAAACCAAATGTTAGATTCTGAATAATGACCAAATTTGTGAAGACTGACATCTGTTTGTAATTCAAAAAGGCAGCATTTATCAAATAAACGATTCGTTATGAATAACTTTTCAGTTTTTAGTTAGGAGCAAGAAATGCTTAGGCTAATTATGAACTGGGTTTGGAAGGAATTAAAAAAAAAAAAAAAAAAAGCAACTAGTCATGCAAATACAAATCTATTTTTTTCCTTGATCAGGAAAGAGGTAGACTAAGAATGAAAATAAAGACATTATTGGGACATTTTAATATGATGCATTTATAGTTGCATTTATGAGAAACTTTGCCAAGATTCCTTGCCTAATTAAGCATTTTAAAATAGCTTTAAGCAAGAACTTATGCTCATAATACCTATCAGCCGAAAGAGGGTTTTCTTAGGTATATAAGATCTTGATTATAGTTTACTCTTTTGGCAGTTTTTCACCTACCTTTTCCACACCATGCTGTAATCTGGGACAAAGAAGGAATCGAGTGCTCTAATAGAATTTCTGAACAGCAAAGAATCTGCAGGTGCTTAGAAGAAGAGATGCATGGAACATAGGCAAGGAGAGAGAATGAGAATAATATATAATCATTGATTAAGATTAAATAACAAATATTCAAAGAATAGCCATTAAAGACATTTTCACAAGTCAGTGTGAGGAGATAAATGTTCTTATTTGAAAAGTGGAACAGAAACTATAACTAAGCAGAAGAGAAAAGAAGAAAAAGAGTAAGAAATAATCAGGAGGACAGGACTCTGTTGAAGAACTTTGTTTTGTAATAAGGAGTCAAAGGCACAAAGTTTGTGAAATGATGAGATTACAGCAAGAACATATTTACCGACATGATTATGCCTGAATTTTGGTTGCAGTATTGCTGAACTAATTAACTACTATGTACCTAAGAAAGGCTTAGACTTTAAATGGCTAGACTGTTTCTTGAGAGAAACTCCTCTATCTATCTATCTATCTATCTATCTATCTATCTATCTATCTATCTATCTATCTATCTATCTATCTACCTACCTACCTACCTACCTACCTACCTACCTACCTACCTACCTATCTATCTCCAAAGATGCAAGGCAGCACTGCAAGAAGATGCTTCCCGCTAAGCCCAAGCCAGCAATTTCCGCTTTACGTAGGGTTCATGCAAAGGCAGAGTTAACCTAAAGCAAAACCATTCCTTCCTTCCTGGGCAGGGATTGTAGTAAGACAAGGTAAAGAAAAGGCTATATCTTCCTTCCAAATTGCCAGCTGACACACAGGCTAAAATATTCTTGAAGAATATCTCATCTCGTCTGATGTCCCTGTTTCTTTGGCACAATTAAAAGACTGAGAAAAAAAAATAAGCAAAAATTATGAAAATATATTCAATTTTTGTATTTTTTATAAAATATTCTTTTTTTTTCTGCCATTCAGCTTTTCTGGTGAAACAGTTAGAAGGATACATGCTAAGACTGTGAACAAGGGTCTCTTAAGGAAAATTTTCTTCCAGTTTACACAGCGAAGTAGTAATTGCTACAAATTCAGATAGATTACAGCTAGACAATCCTGACATGTACTGCATTCACATTAGACTCTCTACTATGTCTTTGCAAAACAGTCATGTTATTATAATGAATCTTACATCCTGAGCATTACATTTATAAAGCAACACACAGAGATTTCATATAAAAGCAACTTGACAACAAATGCTCCTAAATTCAAACTGCTAAAAATGATTGATTACTTAAGATTTAGGTAGACTCTTGGAAAAGCAATGAATCATTATATCGTGAGGGGAAATTATGTTTGCAAATAAATGTAATCTTTAAAAGGAACCAGAATATTATCTGTAATCTTTTCCAGCTGTCTGTCGATTTTTTGCCTGTTAATTCTCAAATAACTCTGAGTTCTGCCAAAGCTTTTCTTTTTTTTCTTATATATATATATATATATATGTGCTATATATATGTATTTACACATATATACATATATAAAAGAAGTTATCTACATGAATATCCATGAAAGAAATAAAACAGTGGTAGGAAAACATTAAGTGACTGCATTAATATCTGTGGCTATTACAGTGATACCATTTATAGGAGTATTCATAAGTAAAAAATATCTGCCCTCCTCCTACTTCTCTTGCATGCAGGGGTAATCATAAACTGGTAAAGCCATTTTCTGTAAGAATGCAAAAATGACAAGAGACCATTTTTGAAGAAAATAATGCTAGTTTGCTCTTTTCCAAATAAGAACTTTACAAGCTCAGCTGGGTAGGCAATGTTGCATATATTATTTTTCATCTCCTGGAATGGTTATCTGAAAAATATTGTTTGCAGTATAGTGATTTTTACTGCAACCACAGCAAAAAAAGTATATATTTTAAATTAAGCTCAATAAAAGTTCTGCTGGAGAAAAAGAGCAAGTTTGAAAAAGGTAATTGAAATGAACGTTTGGCACCTATAAACTTTTGAAAATCTGACTGGCTTCCTAAGGGGCCTGTCTGAGTCTTAAAACATTTAAATGTTCATAATGCATCCTTTGTAACACGCAGATCTCTCTCAATACAAGCAAGTAAATAAGATTTAAATACGAAAGGGCATTGGTATCTCTGTTTCATCCTAATTAATTACTCATAAATCTATATCAACAACAAAAATTTAGATCCAACCTATACTAAAGTCTGTATTTTTGTTGCTAAGATTCCCTACCTCATATGTAAAGGACTGTTTCTAGGTTGCTCAGAATTACTGAGGCTGTGACAGGACTTCCCTTTTCTGATGGACTACTTTGGCACTCTGCTTCCCTTCCTCTTGGTGCTTGCTACATCTGAGAGGTCTCTCTTTGCCAAAAGTTCACTGCCTAGGGAATAGGGGATAGGTAAAAAGTCATCCGTAGTAATTATGTAGTAATCTGGAGAATACTGGCTTTTATTTCTTAATTCAATTAAAATTTACCCACATCATTTACTTGAGCCAACAGGGTAACTGAAGTTCTTCCGCTACAGAAATGCCCTCACTGCTGAAAACACCTCATGAGGCTCTGTCTCCAGGTGTTGCTGTGGATGATTACTTAAATGGTGAAGTTCAGTAACAGAGATTTTCAGTAGCAGATATTTCTATAAAAATAAACAAATAAAAATATGGACGTTCAAAACCACTCTTTCTCAGTATGCTGTGACTTTCTGTGTCAATTTTCAGGCCTTCTAAGTCTCTTTTACAAGAGAGGATGAGCGCCATAGCTTAGCCTTCCACAAGACTACATCTGCCCAAGTCACTAGTACATCCTGCATTTACAGGGCTGCATCAAGATAATTATGTCATATGAGATCCCTGGCAAAAGCCAGGGATCTGTTGCACATCCCTTGGCCTCTACCTAATGCCATGAGCTTTTATTCCCTCTGACACTTTGTATTTTATAGGAAGTCCTTACTCAGAAACACAGGTTTCAAAGGCAGAAAGTTACCTGACTCCTTTCTATCCTTCTCACTCTTGAGCCTGAATTTAGCACAAGAATCAGTGAGTTGCCAAGCCAGTCAAAAGTGTTAATACTTCTAGCAGGTATGAAGCAGTTTGGAAGTGTCCATGATAGAGATAAATCATTAACCTTTTCTAGCAAGGCACTCTGTTCCAAAAGGCAATAAGGGTTCACTGCAGCGAACATTGCTCCAAGGCATGGCAATTTTCATGAAGAATGAGCTCCAAGAAGATTCATGTTGCTGGAACTGGAGGCAGGCGCTACTATCATATGGTCACTGAGGAGTGATAAGAAGAGCCTTTAAATCACATGTGGACCTGCAGATAGGGGAAGTTACTGGAGACAAAAAGGATGAGGAAAATGAAGACTGACCTAGTTAATGGAGTGTCTTGCAGTATCTTGTGATGAAACGAGGACCTTCAAGAACAAAGTCTGTACAAATGGTTCATGAACAAGGGAAAAAGCTTAACAGCTAGATTTCTTGACAGACTGCATAGGACTAGAAAAATTCTTCCACTCAGGAAGAAATGAGAATCTGAGGGATTAGATAAGAATGTTAAACTCTCGAACAAGTTGTCCAAGGGTAAACTAGAATGAGCAAACTAATTGTGAATATTTAAAAGATGTCAGGAAGCAGGTGTAAAAGTTAATTAGGAAATGAGGGCAGGGTGCTCTTGGCTGTTCTTGTGAAGCACAGGGTAGTGGGCTAATGCTCTTGTCTTTCTCAGGCCAAATGGGGGTGTGTTGCTACAGTGATATCCTGGCTGCTGAAGCAGAAGTGAGCACTCTAAATAACCTGAATATAGCCAGGAACTGGTTCACTTAGGGCTACAAACTTGTCATCTGAGTCAGTGTGCATGAACCTCACAGAGTCATGTTTAGTAGGGTCCCACTAGCAAATGTTAGAGAAAGGACAGTGTTTACCATCATTAAATCTAGTTCAGATAACTTATGAAATATTTAGGCTCTGTCTCCCCTTTCTGTCCATGTTAGCTTTTGAACGTCTCCTATCATTCAGGGAATTGGTTTCTCTTAGTATTTTCCTCTCAAAGTACCTGACCTCCTTCAGGATTTTTACCTTTGCTATCTTTTGCCCATACTGGCAGCTATAACAGGAATATCACTTTTTACAGTTCCTGTCTTCTTGTGGGATTGATTCTCAATCTACTGTCAAATTCTATTTTGACTCCAAAGAGAACAAGGTCTGGACCTATTTGTTGCTTATGTGCGTTATACAACAGGGAAAATTCAGTGTCCGGGTAACACAGACATTTATTTTGTTTCTTCCTACTGAAACATCTAAAATCTTTTTCAGAAGTCCTGCCAGGCTGTTGAAATGTCATAAAAATGTATTGCAGATGCTCATATTCTCCAGAGGATTCCCCCAAGCATGCCTACCTCAGGGAGCCAGGACCCTTATGTCCTGCACTTCACAGTTAAAATGGATTTGGGGGGATCTAAATATCAACATCTGTCCTAAAGTGAGTGATGTTCTTGAATAATGTTCTAAATGTCTTATCCATGCCCTGTAGAATTGGGTGAAAAATGTATTGCATACAAACGCCTGAAGAGAATGCTGAGATGATTCCTGATAGAAAACCCTAAAAAATAAACATAAACATAGCTGAAAGATGATAATTCAAACGTATTTAAGACTGTGGTCTAGAATCCAAGTAGTATTTGTTTTCTTTTTCAAGAATCTTATACAGCAACATGACCTTCTCAGAGAATGACTTGCATAATTTGGGAAATATAGGAGTTGTTTATACTGGAGTTAATGTAATATGTGATTCTAAATTTATACAATTATTCAACATATAGATCCCAGGCATCTGTTTGAGAAAATGTCTAGAGTATGCATCAAAGCATTTCCACAGAATTTTGCAGTTTCCCATATCACATATGCAATAAATTATTCAGACTTTTTTTCAAGGTCACATGTCATGAAACCAATGGCTAACCATGTGAGATCAGTATATCTGCTAACTGTGTAGCAAAAAACAGCGCAATATTTAGTTTGTGTAAATCTGCATGCATGCCAGTTTATAGTACTGAGTTCTTGAGGGAAGAAAAATACAGTTTGTATTACTACTCCTGAGATAAAATATGAATTGAATTAAAGTGCGCTTCTCCTCTTGAGATATTTCTCTATCTGCAGTTCTAGTCTTGATCTGGTCATTACGCCTCATTCTCTTACTAAAGGCAAAGCACTGCTGCTCATTTTCCTGTTGATCCATCCTAGAATAAGAAAATAAGGCAGTAGAGATTTCCTCCCTCTTGTTGCTGCAGAAATATAATACAGCAGGCAGCACCTGAACCAATGTGTTTCAAAATACTTCCCTACCTTTTCCTTACTTCTTTACCTTTCAGGAAGTGAATAGGTAACACACTGCCTTCCCCTAGCTAGGAAGGCTTGGAGGAGTTTTAAGTACAAACTACAACTCTTAGCACTTACCAGAAGATGAAAAAATCCTAGTGAAGGATCCTCAGTTCATGAGGAAATTTCTCATAGACAAGTGGAGGTTATTCTGATAGGTCTGAATCATGGTTGTGTTAAAAAAAGACCAGAAAAGTTCAGAGGATATCATTATACAATTAATTCCTGCTTGTACTTTCAAGATAGATAAGTGGTAGAATAGTCTCAAGCTATTTTTATTGGAACAGCCTCTGTATTAATTTTGCTAATGATTTGTACTTGATCTGAGTTAATTTATCACTCAGCTGCTCATCCTGGAGGTACTAAAAGTGTGTGTGAATAAGTTTAAGATCACTAAGACAGGAATTTTTGGTTGTGCTGCTTTCTCTGATCATCCTTTGCTTCTGCTGTCAATATAAGGTTGCAGAAAATAAGCACAGAAGCTAGAAAAGATGCTAGAGCTAGTGCCTTCACAAACAGGACTATGGTAAAAAATAACACTTTAAATCAGGTTGCCATGAATCAGAACTACCTTGAACACAAATGGATTGAAATATTTAACACATTTCAAATATTTGACATAACCAGAATTAATAGCAATAAACAGCACAGGCTTAGATAGAACAAATCAAGACATGCACATTTTATTTAAATAGCATTCAAAAATTAAGAGATGAAAAGAATACAGTGTGTATTACATATGCATGGACTTCAGTGCAAATAATGATGATTTTCATAGTCCTTCCATGGATAAATAAATTTAAAAGTGCTAAAGTATTTACTGTATAGTTTGAAAGACATCCGGGCAACCAGGGAGAGATCTGTGGTAGCCAGTACAGTATCGAGGTGACCAGAAGGGATCATGCATCAGTGTTAAGCAAGCATCATTGCTTAAAAAAATAAGCTGACTAAATTTAATTGCTTGTAAACAATTCTGTGCAGAAAATGTTGTTTAAATATTACTTCTTGCTGTTTGTTCTTTTGAGAGACTTATTTCAGTAAAAAAGGGGATTCAGGAGAAAGGTAAAATCCCCTGATTCAGTGATTGTTTGTTGCTTTGGAAAAATCAAATTATCTTAGAAACACTAAGGCAATTTTATATATAATAGGAAACATGTAATTTTTAATTTTGGAGGGAAAAAAAGGCTATCGCAAAGAATGTTTTTGCAGTGAGCTGCCATAATATGTTTTAATTAAAAGACAAATCCAACCAATATAGTTAAAGCAGTCTCCACGGGGAGGTTTTGTTATTTAATAGAGCCACATGACAGAAGTTCGGATGAAAATGCAACACTTGGCAGTTAATTCTGATTAGCTTTGATTATGCACATAATACAATACTGCACACTAAGTGAAAAATAACGGCTCTCCCTCTCATTCAGGAAAAAGTTAACTATCTTTTTGACTTTCCTACAAATTTCTACTGGCACCAAGAAGAACCTTAGCTAACATAACAACCTCATAAAAGCAAAGTGTATATTCATTATATTCTTGTAGCTACACCAAATTTCTTTAGTTTGTATTTTGTTTGAGTTTCTTTTTTAATGATGGTGGATAAAATTTAATTTAATTTAATTATCTTTAAGGACAGAAAAACTTTTATGGAAAATCTGTTAATGAAAGTCACTGTCATCCAGCATTTGCCCTGATTTTCCTTCAGGGACGGGTCAGTCGGTACTCCTAAGTCTTGGAAAAGGTGGCTTAAAATTACCATATCTACATATCTAGATATTATTGATGATAAAAAACGTTCATCAAAAATATGTATTTTTCTTATGGACAGGTAATTCATCAGTGCAAAATTTTAAATTAAGGCAGTTTTATTTTCTATGTTACTTCCTTTCGGATGCTTTTGCTCATATACTTAATCAGTCAATAGGGCCTTCTAATGTGTTTTTAAGTGCTTAATACATTGACTTGAGAATAGGGATGAGTGTTTAGATAACCTGGTGGGTGTTGGCATTTTTGGGTTCTTTCACAGTTTTTTTTTTTTTTTTTAAAGACATTGTATCATAGGTTGCTTTAATATACTGATCTTGTGCAGTATATTTTAAAGCATTATTCTGCATCATTCTGTATTATATGAAAAGAATCACCAGTGAGTTCCAGTGGGATGCATTCTAATCATGCTGCAGTGGTGCAAAACTCAAGACTGACATTCAAGAGGAGAAAAATCCACAGAAAAGTAGATTTCTTCAAAACCATTTGCACGATGTTTCAATTTGGAATTGACTTTAGAATGGTATGCCAAACAGGAAATACATCGATATGTGATACAGAAAATAGAGAAATATTTTTGGAAGAGTATTCTTACATTTTATGATCCTGCTGTTCATGGTTGGTTAATAACTTGCTTTTAGAAGAAGCAGTTTCATGTAGGTATTTCTAGTAGCAATCTATTTTTATTGGAAAATAATTTCTTCTAATTTCTCAAATTACTTAGTCTAGTAAGTGTTTCATAAAATTAATATTATGCTTTGCAGATAAAATCTGAAATACATCAAAATACATTTGAAACTTTTGAGATTCAGAAGTTTGAGTGCTTGTTTGGAAGACAAGATTTTTCAGTTAGCTATCCTGCTTCTTGTACTATGTATCTATAAAAACTGTTTCTAATTAAACAACCTATCATCATCTTTGTTTCTACTATTGTACATAAGGCAAAACAATCTTTTTATCAGGATGAAAGTTTATTTTCTACAGAGTTTATTTCCAAGGCCAAAAAAAATCAGTTATATAAGAGGCTATTTTGCTGCATTAGTAGAAAAATCTTTGCGTCCAATACTTTATGCTCATATCTTAACAGTTCTGATACTAAGAGAAAACAGCAAATGCCACAAGAAAATGACTGGGTTTATGTTTGTGTCTCATGAAAAACTGGTTGTACACAAACTCTTATTATTACTCTTCTCTGTTCTGTCTTCCTGTATGAGGACTCAGTTTACCCGGATATTCAGTGTTTGTAAAGACCACGTATAAAATGACGTATACAGAGGTTGAAATGGCTTTAGTTTTTCTTTTGTTCTTTTGACATTTGAAGGATTGAATCGTTGAATGATCTTATGCATTCAACCACTACCAGAAAAAAAGAACCACCATGTGAAAGTTAATGAGGATTGAGCAAATACTTTACATTTCCACCTATAAATATTCATGTGAATAAAAAAGAGCATGAAAAGCTTCTCTGAACGCTCTTGTTCCTCTCTTGTGTTCACTTTCGAGGACTATTCTAGCAATGGAATTGCAAGCACTAATAGGTGAAAAAAGTATACATTTTAATGTATATGAAGAAAGAGAGAGAAAATTTTGGATTGATAACATGTAATCATCTTAAAAATGGTCTTCTTCACGATTTTTAAAATAGTTGATCCTACCTTGTCTTCCTCTTCTTCTTTTTTTTTTTTTTTTTCCTTTTTTTGATTCAATCTCTTTTGGGTCTCTTTCATCCTTCTTTTCAACAATCCAAAGAATTTTGGACAAATTAAATGCAGGCTTTACAGATAGAAGTATTTGATGAGTAATGCTGAAAGCAAGTATTTAATTGATCTTAAACTATTCTTGGCAACTTCCAAAGAAGCAAGTCTAGGTTAGTTAATTATTCAACTATTCTTTGCTTTGCTTCTAAAATGTAGTCCTTCAGACCCATAATGAGAAAGAATGTATTAAGCAACAAAAGGAGGCTTTTCTTCACAAAAATACCTTGACTTGAGGTGCCTTGAAGGACTGGAGATGTTCAGAGGTGTCCTGAAAGTTAAGTCAGAAATAGTAGAGGCTTCTTGTTACAGAGTTCATTGGCCTCACTAAGAGCAGTCTGGGCTATCTACTCATCCAGGAGAGGAGACATTTTACATCCCCAAAGAACAATCTCTGTTTGACCTTCTGACAGGGTAATGTTGGTCTACAAAGCTACTGGTTAAGCACTGTGGCTAATGATGGCTCCACAGGAAAAAACAGAGGCCATTTGACAATAAAAGCTCATGGCTGTCAATGTAGAAGAAGATCAGAAATATTTAGAATTTCCAACAATTTTGAAATATGTGGTCATAAAAAAGATCTGTATAAACCTTTGGCCTATAGAGTAGCCTTCAGAAGAAAGGTATTTTTTTACTACATGCTGGCTTTTTTGAAATATGGGTATATGAATTTATATTATGAATTGTTTTTGCTGTGTAAATTTATGAAAAGTTTTTTTTTTTTTAAGACAGCTTTTTGACCTGTTTTAGTAGGATTTTCCTTAGGGATAACAAATCCATTTCATATTCGATAGTCTGACACTTTCCTCATCATACTGTCATTTTTTCAGAAAAGACAAAAAGCAGACCATCTTCCTGAGAGCAGAATGCATACTAACTAGTAAAACAATAATGCTGGATTTGAAAAATGAGGTGAAGTGGGCTTGTCATTCAAAGTAACATCTTGCTGCAGTGCAGTTTTGGACTTGCACAAAAGGAGAAATCATTCAGCTGACAGAAGTATGCACCAGTTTAACCAAATTATTTTGCCTGGGAAAGTTCCTGCAACTTGGAATTCAAATCTTCCTTTTTCTTTTTCTTTTTCTTTTTTTTAATTAAAATGTTTTTATTCTGCAATTGCTGACATGCACACTTCACACTAGAAAACTACCAACTCTTTCTCTTCTATTTCCCTATTTCGGTTGATTTTAGAATTGATTTAGCCACATTACTCCTGTGCTGGAGTGAAGACAGGAGAGGTGAATAGTTCAGTTACGCTACTAAGAAGCGATGAGAAATTTGGGCATTCAGAACAAAATACTCCTTAGGAAGTTAAAATTGCAAGACTAACATCTTCTTTATGGGAATCTTTCATCAAGTCTTTTGGTTTGGAATGATGTATTTAATATTTTATACTGCCACAAGTGCCAGAACATGCAGCAGACAAAACAATGATGGCAATTGGGAAAGGCAGGAGAAGCACAAGACAAAAAGCCATTTGTTATTGGATCTGGCTGAGCAGTTGGATGGAGATAATTAAATCCACTTGAACTTTGCATGAATTTAAACCTGAATATAACTGAAATTTCATCAACATTTCTATGCTTTTTAAAAATGAGAAACATGTGTGATAGTTACCCTTTCATTTTATCAATAAAATCAGTCAAACAATGTTAGACATTGTTCTACTGGTGGTGCAAAGGGAAGGGGTCTGGATCTCAAAATTGGATCTCAAGTTTAGAGATCAAATTTCCTATCCATTAAGATAGCAAAACTATTCCATGTTTGATCTGATTTTGAAGGCTTTCTTTCCCCAAGAGCTTGCATCTCAAGGGCCAAACTGCAATTGGTTTACTTACATAAGTAGATAAGAAAGGTGACTAAAATGGGCTTGATATTTTGCCTCCTTGTTTGCATTATTGGGAGGTCCAACTGCCCCGCCATCACAGAGAATTTTGAACGCAAAATGGAGAAAATAAACTGGAGAGCATGGAGTGAGCAGGGATTCAGTGAGTAATCCCTGCTAATTGGTATTTAAATAAATACCAATTATAATTAATGTTCTGCCTATTTAAAATCTTATTCGGTGTAATGTAAAGCTAAAAAAAAAAAAAAAGAAGAAGAAAAAGAAAAAATCCTTCAGGAGCAGAACAGAACTCTTGACAGCCAGACATGTATGACAGCCAATTACTCCTCATTTTTAAAACTCAGTTAAGCAACTAATTATTGTGAATGGAAAACGAAGAAAGATCCCTCAGTGTTGGCTCTGAAATACAACATGCCCAAAGGATCTTTTGAAGTAATTGCTGAAGTGCAATGAAAGCCAAGACATTATTCTCACTGTAGCCAATGGCTTGGTGTTGTCTCAGTGCCGTGTTTATGTGTGGCCTGTGTGAACTGGGAGGGCTTGTGCAAAGGCAGGAGAGCTTGCAAGACTGGCTGCCGTAATTGGCTTCTCAGAAAGTTGGAGTGCTTGAATGACTGAGCAGTCGTGAGGGTGCCTGTAACTCCTGTTCTCATTAAAGAGATTTATGTTGTGCATACGACAGCCAATAGGTCCCTTATGATTTTGGCCTGACCTTTGATTTCACAAAGCAGTGCCCATGTGTTGTACAGAGCCCTCAAGCTTTGCAAAGGCATTAATTTTACACCAGTCTAGCAGGACTCTGAAGAGGGTCAATCAGCTTTCAGATGCTCTTGTGTTCCAGTGTCCTGCTCTCATAATATGTATAGTGAATTATTTTTTATATTTTTTCTGAAATACAATTTTGCCACCAGATTTCATGTAGAGTAAATTATTTTTTATTTTTTCCAATGCTCAACTTTGCAATTGAATTTCTGTATTACATTGTATAATCCTCAAATTATTGGATGGAAACAATCAATAAGCTTAGAAATTCCTGTTCCAAATTCAATGTTGTTGGAACCTATTTTACATTATTTTTCATTGTCATAAATATGATAAGTTCATATTGTCTTTCTGTGGAGATGACATGATTTTCTTAGGGCTTGTGGGAAAGTGTTGAAGTACTCACAGGTTGAGTTTCCATTTCTTTTAGTTCTGCTTTATATTTTTGGTTTTCATTTCTGTTTCTAAAATATTGCTATCTCCTGTCTATTTCCTGTGTTGGCTCTTTCAAACCTGTTAGGTCTGTTCAAACCTTTTTTTTTTTTTTTTTTCTTTTTTTTGTGTGTATATGTATGTGTATATATGTATAATTATATATAATTATATATATACAGCTAATGCTTCTTCTTCAAAACTAAAGCCTAAAGAAAAATATATATACATACCTGAACAAAAACAGTGAGGAATCCTACAGCAAGACAAGGTAGTGTTTACAGTTTATAAGTGGGAAGGTCTAGGATTCATGCAAATTTGCTTTGCAGCTAAAACCACACCTAGTCTGAGTCTGTACTTCTATCTCGATTTGCTGAGATACTTGGCAGTTTGCCATTGCTATTCTGTTATGTCCTCTTTGGTTCCATATGTAGAAGGGTATGAGTCAAACCTTGCCAGCAGATTTTTCACATTGGCACTTCATCATCACTCACTGAGGTCTTTCGTCCTGCAACCATTAGTCTCTGGAAAGTCACAGTCCTTCAGTAAAAGACAACTAAGTGAATAATAGGGTGGGTGTTCTTCACTTGAATTTTTTTAAGAATTTTGCTGACATTTCTAAAATAATAAATTGTTTCAGATCATATGAAAGAGATTCTTTGCTTCACCGTATAGAAATTTCTAAATTAAAGAAATCATATTTATAGTTTGGACCCTCAAACTGCTACCGAATATGAGTTTCTTAATCTAGAAGACAGTATTTTCTCAATCTGGAATCATTTTCCTTCCCCTGCTTGCTTATTTGTACTGGAACATAATTAGGCATTGAGACTCGTGATGCCCCTTCTCTGAAATGCAAAATCCTTGACCCCACTAAGCCACAGGTTCTGGAGGCACGCACACACACACACACATACACACACACAATATACACATACATATATATATTTGCCTGCATGCTCACAAAATTTAGGCAAAGGAGAATACAATGTAGGTCACTTAGTGTTGTCCTCAGTATGATGTTTCTCTTAATAAGCCTCATAATCAAATTTAGTTTCAGTGCTCCGATTTAAGGAAAAATATTGTGTTAAATATACTGTGTTGTTTTATCTATGTTTAGAAATGCTCCTTAGTGTCAGAAAATGTAGTTCTCCAATCTTCATTCGTCTTTTTCAGCACTTTGTAAGGGAACTACAAACATTGCCAAAGCACCTACTTCAAATGTATATTTGTAAGAGGCAAAATAGAATTTTGTATACAGGATATACATTCTTTTTTTCTGAAAATCTTCTTTGTTAGAAGATCTTCATGAAGGCAAACTATGGATTTCTCATAGAATATTTTCTCTGAATTGTTCAATTCCCTCATCTGGAATATGCTTGATAGAGTATAAATTAAATCAATGTTTGATTTTTGAAGTCAGCTAACTCCACATTTAAATTGAAAGCAATGTTGGTTAAAACTTTTATACGGGGTGTATAATCCAGTGTCTTTGGTTACCAGATCAATAAGCAGTAAAAGGCAGTGTGACAGAGAAGTTCTGTAAATTTAGTTGTTCTACCCAACAGGGTTTTTATATTTCTTATATCCAATAGATCACCATCTAGAAAATTCCAAATCAATTGCACTGTACATAATGCAGTGTTCTGAAAATTGTTGCTACATTTCTACAGCACTGATTAAGAGTTAAAAATCTCAGAATTTGGACCGAAAGAAAAACATACTCTTTTTTTTTTTTTTTCCCTGTTACCCTTAATTGCATCCTCTTTGCCTATTCCTGCAAGCTCAGATAAAAAAATAGTATTCTTCTGGACAACGGATACTTTGTTAACACTGTCTATAGCCATTTAACATTTCATTTAAGCCATATTCTTTTGCTCTTCCATGTTTTATATCGTTCTTTACTTTATCTGGGGATTTACTTTATTTCCCCGTTTGATAGCATTAATTACCTATAAGAAAAAAACATCAAATGTAATTTAAATAAATCTCATCTCTTTGTGCATTTAGTAAAATATCAGCGCTTTTTAAAAATTTTCACATATAAGGAAAATAGGATATTTAAAGTGACATGAAGAAAAGATTGAAGAATTTAGACTTCTTAAACAGCCCTAGCAAGGATGTCTTGGTTAACTCAGAACCTTCAAAAAATGAAATAGCCACTGGGACTGAAAAACCAATAAGTTTCCACTGTTTTTTCTGTGACTCTTGTTCTCATCCCTTTTCTCTGTGATTTCTAAAAGTGCACTCCAGATGCCTTTTAAGATGTATCATTAGCATTCTCTCAGTATTTTTTCATTCAGACTTTTGAGATTTCCATAGAAATAGTGGACTTTGTCTGAAGCTAAAGAAAATCTCAAACAACCAAATTTTTTGTTTGCTTTGGCACACATTTTGTAGAATCCTTGCTTACAGGATCATACATAGAATACTGACAAAGATATGAAACACTGTGTAAGCAGGCACAAAAACAGCACTCAGGAAGAGCAACGCTTCATTGAACAGTCATTATGAAACAGAGAAAATTGATGGTTTATTAGGCTATTCATTCCCTATCTCTAAGAATTTTCCTGGCTCCCAAAATTTTAGGTCATTATGTGTCTCCTTAATGAAGGTGCTGCAAAAAAGGTGTTATTAATGTATCTGGGGAAAAAAAGGTCTTCTAGAGGAATTTACCAATTCTCAGGTAGAATTCATCTTTTATAAGACTGTGTGTTTAGAAATATTTTTTTAATGAAACAGGCAAACATGAGAATAAAAGATACCAGATACATAGCAAGCTGAAAAATCAGATCTGTAGCAAGAAGCCGTCAGTCTGTGGGAATTTATCAGAGCAGGAATATAGTATAGTTATATGTGGTACTTGTGAACTAAGCTGTATTTTCATAGGATCTTCATAACACTGGACACTTAGCTAACAGTGCTGTTGTGGACAGAGGGATATTTCATGTGTGCCATGCCTGGCATTTGAGCTTGTTTTGATTATGGATAAATTTACTAAATAAGGACCCTTTTAGGGCACTACATCTGTGTCAGGTAACAGGACCTCAGTGAGCCTTACTGCCATGGTATCGAGTCCCCTGTATAAACAGTGCAGGGTAATGATACAGCTGCCTGGAATGTATTTGCCATCTGGAAAATCTTTTAAGTTTTATTAGTGGTTATGAATTTATTCTGAATTTCAACTTCTCATTTCTCAGAGCTGTGCACCAATTAGCAAAATCACAATTAAAGCTCTCAGGCCTCAACGGCAACATTCTTCATGTGTGGGATCTGATACTCTGTTTTGTTCACTTGAACAACGCATATGGAAAGGTAAAGCAAAATGATCCTTTACATGTTCTATGAGGCTCACTAGAACATGTGCAGTGTGCAGTAACCATTAGGTCAGCAGCCCATACAGTGATGGTTTTTATTAAATCTATTTTAACAATGTTTTCACTTGTATTGAGTCTTGAAAAGATGATGCTATCATTAGCGGGAATTGTTAGGCCATACAGTTAATGCAAGACATATTGCTTGGTCACAGCCAATACGATATTACTAGTGGTTCATTCACACATAAAATCCCTTTTTTACATTTTAGTTACCTGTATTTTCAGATTTTCAGTTTTGGAGAGTAATATTCAACAAAACACAATAGAATTTTGCTGAGGTATTCTGTACTGGAATAAATAAATAATTCAGAAATATCTCGTCTTGCTTGGAAGACCTCAAGACAAGTGGATTTTACTTTTTCCCTTGGATAGCTTTAAGAAGGCATACCGTTTATAAAAGAAATGTGCACTATTTTCTTCCCGTTCCACTTCACTATGCAGATGCATTTGTAGACAGCCTGTCACACATGTGCACTATCATGGCAACATTCAGGGGCTAATCAAGTCCAAAACATTTAATATGGTTTGTCTTGATTTATTCTAGCTGAGTTCCTCACCTAATTTCAGCTCACAGAGCCATATTACTCGGTTTAATATTAAAATCATTGCTTGACTCTTTAATCAGAGGAAAGAGATACGTCATATATTTTAAAGTAAAAGACGAAGCTACTGAATTTCTCTATATAAACCTTTCCCTATCTATTTAAAAGTGAGAGCATGAAATTGTTTCCTTTTCAATATTATCCATATCTGTCCATACAGATACTTTTCCTATTATATTCCTCCTTGTGTGACAGCATTGTTATTCAGGAAGGCCAGACCACAAACGTATAGATACTGTCAGATATCACTTCATATTAAAAATTATCTCTTCTCTTCATCCTAGTACATCACCACTACTAGGTGGTCTGTAAAATACACTGCATGCATTCTCTCTGACCCTCTTCAGTCTCTCATTTTGTCATTTATGTCTGTTCCTGCAACAAACCAGACATCTTTGGCTACTTGCAAAACCTCAGGAAAAAATACTCAGCTCCAGGAATGTAACTCAGAGGGAGGTTAAACAATAACTGCATTTGCGTCAGTGCTTGATTTCTTGACTACTTCAGAAGCTACAGAGACAGTGGTAGAAATAAATTTAGTTAGGCTATCTATTTTCACCAGCTACGAATTACAATTCTTTCTTTCTTTCTTTCTTTCTTTCTTTCTTTCTTTCTTTCTTTCTTTCTTTCTTTCTTTCTTTCTTTCTTTCTTTCTTTCTTTCTTTCTTTCTTTCTTTCTTTCTTTCTTTCTTTCTTTCTTTCTTTCTTTCTTTCTTTCTTTCTTTCTTTCTTTCTTTCTTTCTTTCTTTCTTTCTTTCTTCCTTCCTTCCTTCCTTCCTCCCTCCCTCCCTCCCTCCCTCCCTCCCTCCCCTCCCTCCCTCCCTCCCTCCCTCCCTCCCTCCCTCCCTCCCTCCCTCCTTCCTTCCTTCCTTCCTTCCTTCCTTCCTTCCTTCCTTCCTTCCTTCCTTCCTTCCTTCCTTCCTTCCTTCCTTCCTTCCTTCCTTCCTTCCTTCCTTCCTTCCTTCCTTTCCTCCTTCCTTCCTTCCTTCCTTCCTTCCTTCCTTCCTTCCTTCCTTCCTTCCTTCCTTCCTTCCTTCCTTCCTTCCTTCCTTCCTTCCTTCCTTCCTTCCTTCCTTCCTTCCTTCCTTCCTTTTCTTTCCTTCCTTCCTTCCTTCCTTCCTTCCTTCCTTCCTTCCTTCCTTCCTTCCTTCCTTCCTTCCTTCCTTCCTTCCTTCCTTCCTTCCTTCCTTTCCTCCTTCCTCCCTTCCTTTGTTTTCCTTTCAGAAAATCTTTTGTCTTTGGCAACTCCTTAAAATAAAACAACTGGAAAAAGGGGAAAAAAGTACCTTTATAGCTTTAATGTATACCACATGTAAATGCTTCATGTATCATATGCTAATATATGGGCTCACAGGAAAAATATTTGAAGGTCTAAGAAATATTTTCAACTTTGGTCTTAAGTTACTTTGTATTGAATAAAAATAATATTTAAAAAAAAAAAAAAAGAAAAAAAAAAGTTGGCAATGCCTTCCAGTCTAATTCCACAAAGATTACTTAATTATACTGTGGGAGCACCAGAGGGCAAAGCCTAACCTAAGGCTTATCACATGGGCTTTTTTATTTACAGAGTGGCTATTTGTTTATTCCCAGTATATTTTGCTAAGTCCCTCATTAATTATCCTTAAGCTTCCAATTTGAAGCTGAGTTGCAAAAGTCCTATATCATCTCAGGCTCCTCTTTGCCTAAAGGGCATTGAAATTTTAATACTGTATACAGTGCCCCAAGGCTATATTCTAGCACTGTTTTGCACATCATACAATATTGCTAAAAGCACATAATGAACCAAGCTAAACACTAACCAAATATTTAAATAAATGCATTTCAGTGGATAGTGAGATTGCTGCAATGTTTGCTTAGTTGGCAAATCTGTTGATTAAATCAACTCATTAATTTAATGACACTATGTTATGGTAACTTTAATTCCAATAGAATTTTCTTTAAAAATTCTGGGATCTGGACCATAAAATAACTCTCTGTTTTCAAGAATGCTTTACAAATAAATCAACACAAACTTCTATTAATTAGAACTCTCATTGGCTTTTAAATGAAATCAGAAATTTTCAGATGTATTCTTGTATTTATTATATTATTTTAAATGCTTGAAGCATAAACAATATGCTTCAAGAAGGTTTGCTCTAGCAGGAGAGGATTTCATTAATTGATTGCCACTTAAAATACATGAGTTAATACCCCAATATAACTCAAGAACACAAATTAAAACCTCTGTAACTTGCGGACAGCATGGCAGGAAGAGTAGAAGAATCCTCCATTATCCTCCTTACTCTGGAGTAATGATACTCCTTGAATGCCTTTAAACTATTTGTCTTTCAAAACCTAAACTGCCACAAGACGAGATGAGGTGAGAACTCACACAGGTCTGTTACATGAGAAGGTGTTTCTAATCAGGCATCTTCTACAGAAATGTCAAATTCTGAACTTATTTTCTGCCACTGATGCTGACATCCTGAATCTGATAGCATTCAGACCAGTTGCTTCAGAGAATAGGTGGAGCTGTGGCCTATTACATCCAAAAGTATGATGGCTGCAGGACTATCTAGACCATGCTCACTTGCGTAACTTACAAATATAACTTACTCACTTAACAAATATATATACATGAGCATGTATAGTACATGAGTACTAATAAGACTGGATATTTATGAAGATCTATGTTTTAGAGAGAGATTTGTTCATCAGAGGTGAACTGAAAATGAGGGCCCAGGAGGGTGATGGTGGAGGATAGGGGGAGTGGTTGCTTGGGAACTGCCCAGCATGGTGGTCAGGTTTAGGCAGCAGCTTTGGTGAGGGGGCCAAAGGTCTGTGTTGTCCGTGCACTCGGACAGTGGAGGCAGTAGCTGCTTCTCTTTTAAAACATTTCTACCTCTGTGGACTTCCCCTGGGAGCCATGAGAATTCTGCTGGGGCTTTCGAAGAGGGCACCGCTGCCTGCTTACAGTGCTGATGAAGGTATTCAGCATAGACAACTACAATAGTTGCTATAATGGGGCTTGTGCTATGCTGGTCACAGACAAAAATCTGTAAAGGAAGTAACAGACATGACCAGGAGAGTTTTTAGGAGCAAGGGGTGTGAGGAGAAAATTGAGTGTGTCTGGTTGTATTTTCCCTATAAGCCTCTTTCAGTCAGAATAAGCAGCATAAAGACAAGACATTTAGGTGTTAAGTTAGTCCACACACAGGCTTAGATGTTTAGGATGACTGTGCTGTGCCAATGGGAGACCCAGTGCTCGATTCAAGCACCTGAATTGTGTCTTAATTCAATGCCTCTTTTGGCAGTGGGGTTCAACCTAATCTTCAGTTAAACTTAGTCAGATCAATTGCACAACTAGTATCTGTTCAAGCTGCCTCTTCTTTCGGGTGTGACTTTCTCTCTTCCCTACAAGCCATCTATGCAGAACAACAGGAGTTTTGGAAGAGGATTTCAAAGTCTCCAAAGGACACCCATCATTCCAAAGGAACTCATTGCTCAGTTGTGCTTGACTTTTGAGAAGCCTACAAGGTGGAGAGACATGTCTTCACATCTGCTTCCCCTCCCAGGCCCCTTCATGTCCCCCCACATGGTCTCCATGCCTCTGGAGGGGATATGAGGAAAGCGAGGGGTATAACATTGTGTGTGTTCCTACCAGCTGCTAGAAGAAGCAGATTAAAATCCTGGCGGTGCTGGAGGTGAGAACCATTGCTAAATCTACTGAATTTATTGCCACAGCGTTGTTTCTCTTGTGCATTGCCTAGCATGAACACCAACTTTGCTTCACTTTCACTTAATGTTCTCTCTGACATAGTGCTGTGCCAGAAAGACGGACGTGACTGTCAGTAAACTAGTGTTTGATGAGATAAATAGTTGTGTGGCTTGTACAGGCAGAGTGGCAGTAAAACCTAAGAGATGGCTCTAATCTTTTATCAGCTAGAAGAACAGGAACTGTATCCCAAGTCATTACAAAAAGGAAACTGTGCTTGCAGCTGAAGATTCTGAAATTGAAATGCAGAATATTTTCTGTTATTTAATATTATAGGATGGACTGCAATTTGTATCCTTTCCTAGGTGATAACTACAAATGCAGCAATTCACATGAGAGGCAGGAGGTCAATAACTTCCTAACTGACTACTGAGTTTTCACTGTATATGGTCGCCCACCTGCTTTGCCCTGAAAGGAAAATTCATTGGGGTAGCACAGTTGGGGAATTTCAGCAATAATCATCATCAGTGAAAATTAGAAATACGCAAAGCCATTCACACAAAATATATTTCGTTTACTCCTTGGGTGATGTATGTTGTAACCAGACCTTAAAAGAGAACAATTCCTCCCACTGTGAAAGTTTTTCTTATAGTGTAATAAGGCTTGTGGGGTCTATTTGGGAAAACAGTTATCTTGGGAGCTGATTCAAAATTTATTCCAACTTGCCTGGAGACTTTCTCTTGAATAAGTTTTCAGTCATGAGGTTTTAGAGATGAATAAGAAAAAAAAAACAGGAGGACTGTCTCTCTTGGCCAACTACAGTGTGCAGCCACCTGGCAGTCTCTCCAAGAGCGGTGGGGTCACCAGGCAAGTCCTGGCTGGGTTGCAGAAGTCTTCACACTCTGCTGTCATTGGCTTTTCTTGTATATAGGGAAGGCTCATAAAAACACAGTGCAAATTCTGAAATTGTTAGTAGTCTAATTTAAACCTTGATTGTTGAGATTGTCTTGAACTGCCGCTTCCGGAGTTGTTTGAAAGAGGGAGATTCGCTGGAAACAAAATGGTGGGGGCTGAGCAAGTGCTTAGGGCTTTGGATAACTCCAAAGCCCACTCCAAAGCCCACTCCCCTCCACAGCCCACCTCACCTCCACCGGTGACCACGTTCAACAGGTACGAGGCCCTGGAACATGTGAATCAGATAGAGGAGGCCTTGAACCAAGGCCCGTCTAAGGGGATCTCTACACAGGGGCAGTCTAATCCATGCAGCAAGGCTGCTCCCCCTAAAGTGAAAAGGAGCACCCGGAAGAAGCGGCGGGTGATCGTCGTGGGTGACTCCACGCTGCAGGGCACGGAGGCACCGATATGTAGACCGGACCCCTCATCCAGAGAGGTCTGCTGCTTACCTGGGGCCAAAATAAAGGATATCACAGAAAGGCTCCCAAGAATTGTTCAGGAGTCGGACTATTATCCTCTACTATTGATTCATGTGGGTGCTAATGATGCCATGGGGAAAATGAGGGACGTCAAGCAAGACTTCAGAGCCCTAGGGATGGCCATCAAAGGTACAGGTGCCCAGGTGGTGTTCTCCTCCATTCTGCCAACGAGGGGAATGGACTCAAGGAGGAGAAGGCGAATATGGCAGCTTAACAACTGGCTGCGCCGCTGGACCTGGCAACAGGGTTTCGGCTTCTACGACCATGGGTCTCTGTTTGATGACCAACAGCTAGTGGGGAACGATGGTACTCATCTTAGCAAGAGGGGCACACGTCTCTTTGCAAAAAGGCTGGCCAACCTGGTTAGGAGGGCTTTAAACTAGGCAAGAAGGGGGAAGGGGAGTGGCACACTGACGCGGCAAGCAGTACCGCACAGCCCAGGTCAGATGGCGTCCAGCGGGAGTATGGTAGTGGGGAAGTGAGGATAGGAAATGATCACAGAGGGTCCTCTTTCACCCCTCCTGGGAAACCTGTGGCCTCTGTTGCTTCCCTGAAATGCCTGTATACCAATGCGCGAAGCATGGGGAATAAGCAGGATGAACTGGAGATCTGTGTGCGGTCCCAGCGTCATGATCTCATCGGAATCACAGAGACGTGGTGGGATAGCTCGCACGACTGGAGCGCTGCCATGGAAGGCTATGTGCTCTTTAGGAAGGACAGGCTGGGAAGGCGAGGTGGTGGAGTTGCTCTTTATGTGAGAGAGCAACTGGAATGCATGGAGCTCAACCTGGGAGTCGAGGATGAGCGAGTTGAGAGCTTGTGGGTAAGGATTAGAGGGCAGGCTAATGTGGGAGACACTGTGGTGGGTGTCTGCTACCGGCCACCTGACCAAGACGAGGAGGTTGATGAGGCCTTCTATAGGCAGCTGGATGTTGCCTCACGGTCACAGGCCCTGGTTCTCATGGGGGACTTCAACTACCCCGACATCAACTGGGAGGACAACACAGCCAGGCATAAGCAGTCCTGGAGGTTCCTGCAGAGCGTCGACGATAACTTTTTGACGCAGGTTGTGGAGGAGCCGACCAGGAGAGGTGGGCTACTGGACCTCGTGCTATCAAATAGGGAGGGCCTAGTAGGAGATGTGAAGGTGGGGGGTAGCCTCGGCTGCAGTGACCATGAGTTGGTGGAGTTCAGGATTCAACGAGGAGGAGGAAGGGCTGTAAGTAGCCTTGCGACGATGGACTTCAGGAGGGCCAACTTTAGCCTCTTCAGAGACCTCCTCGGTAGAATCCCATGGGCTAGTGCTCTAGAAGGCAGGGGGGCCCAAGAGAGCTGGTTAGTTTTCAAGCGGCACTTTCTCCACGTCCAGCAACAGTGCATCCCTGTGTGTAGGAAGGGAGGCAGAGGGGGCAGGCGACCTGCATGGATGAGCCGGGAGCTTGTGGCAATGCTCAAGCAGAAGGCAGCGGTATACAGAATGTGGAAAAAAGGACAGGCCCCCTGGGAGAAATACAGGAACGTAGTCAGGGAGTGCAGAGATGCGACAAGGAAAGCTAAGGCACGTCTGGAAGGCAAGCTGGCAAGGGACGTTAAAAATAACAAAAAAAAATTCTTCAAATACATTAACAGCAAAAGGAAGATCAGGGAAAACGTGGGTCCGCTGGAGGACGGGATGGGCACCTTGGTTACAAATAACACAGAAAAAGCAGAGTTGCTCAATGCCTTCTTTGCTTCGGTGTTTACCAAGGGCAGCCCTTTAGAGCCCCAGGCCCTAGAGGCAAGAGAAGAAGCTGGTGGAGAGGAAGACTTGCCCTGGGTAGAGGAAGATTGGGTCAGAGAGCACCTAAGGAACCTCGATACCCACAAATCCATGGGCCCTGATGGGATGCACCCCAGAGTGCTGCGGGAGCTGGCAGATGCCATAGCTAAGCCGCTCTCCATCATCTTTGAAAGATCCTGGAGAACGGGGGAGGTGCCGGAAGACTGGAAGAAGGCCAATGTCACGCCAGTCTTCAAAAAAGGCAAGAAGGAGGACCCAGGCAACTACAGGCCAGTCAGCCTCACCTCCGTCCCCGGAAAAGTGATGGAACGGCTCATACTGGCTGTTGTCTCCAGGCACATGGAGGACATGAAGGTGCTCAAGAGTAGTCAGCATGGATTCACCAAGGGAAAATCTTGCCTGACTAACCTGATAGCCTTCTATGATGAAATGACCGGCTGGATAGACGAGGGGAGAGCGGTGGATGTCGTCTATCTCGACTTCACCAAGGCTTTTGACACCGTCCCTCACAACATCCTCCTGGGCAAGCTCCGGAAGTGTGGGATAGATGAGTGGACAGTGAGATGGATTAGGAACTGGCTGGATGGCAGGGCCCAGAGAGTGGTGATCAGCGGTGCAGAGTCTAGTTGGAGGCCTGTGGCTAGTGGGGTCCCCCAGGGGTCAGTCCTTGGTCCAGTCCTGTTCAATTCATTCATCAATGACCTGGATGAAGGCACAGAGTGCTCCCTCAGCAAGTTTGCTGATGATACCAAACTGGGAGGAGTAGCCGATACCCCAGAGGGCTGTGCTGCCATCCAGAGGGACCTGGACAGACTGGACAACTGGGCGGTGAAAAACCTCATGCAATTCAACAAGGCCAAGTGCAAGGTCCTGCACCTGGGGAGGAATAACCCCAGACACCAGTACAGGCTGGGGACCGACCTTGTGGAGAGCAGCTCTGCGGAGAAAGACCTGGGTGTCATGGTGGACGACAAGTTGACCATGAGGCAGCAGTGTGCCCTCGTAGCCAAGAAGGCCAATGGGATCCTGGGCTGCATTAAGAAGAGCATCTCTAGCAGGTCGAGGGAGGTGATCCTGCCCCTCTACTCAGCCCTGGTGAGGCCGCATCTGGAGTACTGTGTCCAGTTCTGGGCTCCACAGTACAAGAGGGATGTGGAGCTGCTGGAGAGAGTCCAGCGCAGGGCTACAAGGATGATCAGGGGCCTGGAACATCTGCCCTATGAGGAGAGGCTGAGGGAGCTGGGCCTGTTCAGCCTGGAGAAGAGAACGCTGAGAGGGGATCTAATCAGTGTATATAAATACCTCAAGGGAGGGAGTGCAGAGGACGGGGATGGTCTCTTTTCAGTGGTGGCCACTGATAGGACTAGAGGAAATGGCCGGAAACTGAAACATCAAAAATTCCATAGGAACTTAAGGAAAAATTTCTTAACAGTGAGGGTGACAGAGCACTGGAACAGGCTGCCCAGAGAGGTTGTGGAGTCTCCTTCTCTGGAGATCTTCAAAACCCGCTTGGATGCAGTCCTGTGCCACGTGCTTTAGGTGTCCCTGCGTATGCAGGGGGGTTGGACTAGATGATCTCTAGAGGTCCCTTCCAACCCTAAGCATTCTATGATTCTATGATTCTATGATTCTATGATTCTATAACTCATTAATTGCCATCAGGTGGAAAGCTTTCAGATCACTAGAAATAAGTGTTTAGAAGTAGAAGAATTGGATTCCTAAGCTAGACATTTTTTAATCCTTAAAGGTATGCAGTCATTTTCCTTACTCCTGCTTGGCCAGCTCTCAGGTTCATTGCTGCTTACCATGAGAATTTACAGTAGGCATTACTGCACTCTCACTTCTGTGTAAAGTCACAAGACTTTACCTGCTCTTGAGATTCCTGGGCCATAGAAAAGTCCCTTAATAATCAGAGCATTAAAAATAATGATGAAGAGACCTCTTTAAGTAGCTCCTCTTGTTGTGGGGCAAATACTAATACTCTATCACAGAAAAGTTTTATCCTGAGAAACTCAGTGAGTGCTCCATCAGGGCAGAGGTTAAATATACTCTGAGCTAGTGAATAATCTCATGGCCTCTGCCATTTCCTAAGAAATAACAACTATTAAATTTACAGAACTTTTTCTCCAGAACAGAAACATTGCATCTGGAAGAAGCACTGAATGTCTTAAGAATAAAGCCAAAAGGTCTCATAGAACAGTCTCAAGAAATGTTACAAAGATTGCTTTGATTCTCATGTGTGAAAAATGGTGAGAGACAAAGTAGGAAGGGGACCGTGAATAAATGATCCTTCAGAGCATGATACACATTCTGGCAGAAAAACGCATACACAAAAATAAGAAAAAGAAAAAAATCAGTGTTTGCTCAGCGTCTTACCCATCTTGTAAGTCCCAGAGCTTTCTGGAATGAACAAGCAATACATATAAAATAATTCTGAGAAGCAATATAGATTGTTTCCATTTCGTTCATTTTTTTTTAATATTGATTCAAGATGAAATGCATCTATAGCTCCCTCTACTCTCGAGAGCTGTGGGACTATCTACCCATATTTCTTGCCTACTGCTTCACTCTCCTGTTCTACCAGTTCTTACACATATTTCTAAGCTCAGAGTGTACATCTAGCTTTTATTTTAAACTTCTGCAACCCACTTTTTGGAATGCCTTCCTATACTGCTGATGAATTCAGCTAACTCTATCTGGAGCTTATCCAATGCTAAAGGTGGAATTCTCTGAAGGCTTTGCCTCCCTCGAAGACTTTTGAGAAAGCTGCAAGAAGTGCATGGCTGGATGTCAGAGAATTATTTCTAGGAGAATCCTGTGCCTATTTGGAACCTACAGACTTCTGAGGCAAACATCTACTGGCTTGAAAGTTCTGAGCAACGTGAAAGCTGTCCTACCTGAGAGCTTAGGAACAAGTTCAGGCCTGAACAATGCTCCATCAGACCAAATAGGAGAGAATAGATTAAAGTGGCTTATGGTCCTGCAAGCTGTGCAGTACTGTGCTGTGCTTTTCTAGGACGTGTTTAAGTAAATGCGAAAGAAAGCTCAAGGGCTGTTGAGAGAAGAAGGGATCAGAGAAAGGGGCAGAGTACCCCTGTGCAGCAGCCTGTGCTGTCTATCAGTATCCACTTTTGTTTGCTGACTATCCAGTATCCAGCTTCGCTTCTTAAGTGTTGGAGCTGAGAAGCTGAAAGGTAAAGCAAATTGTTGACTCTAAGGACACATGCTTAAGTTGTGTGAATCTCATTTCAGCAGAGAAGTGCTCGACTTTTGAGTGGATGCAGATCTAAGTATGCAACCTAGAAGGTGCTGAAAGCTCTTTGAATACATTAACATGACTACAGCAGTTATCTCTAAGGAAGAATGTCAAGAGTTTTCACGAACAGAGTAAAGCTATAAGCAGAAATTTCAGAAACTTTCTTGGAATTATATAATTTAAGAATATGGTATGTAATACTATATACTCTTATATGTGTTACGACTTTATGGATATGTTTGCTCATTTTTGGCAACACATAAGCCTTTTTTTTTCTTTACTGAAGATGAGATTCTGTTTCTGAAATAATTATTTTCCCTGAATACAGACAGCTAATTTAGTTCTAATTTCTTTTCTTTTTTAATAATTTGAACTTTCTTATAAGATTCTTCTAGTCTAATAAAGTGATTTTTCTTACCTCAGTTCATATATAACATTGGATGATATTAAATACAGAGTAACTGAATTTTGCATATCGAAAAAATTATTGGGAATCTTTATCTTGATGTACATTATACCAATGCCTGATTTTTAAAATCCAAATGTCCTCCTAATTAACCTCTTTTTGTTTGTGGGCTACTGTGATTTACATTAATTACTCATGATTTTATCTTTCGTGGTCATACTGTGTCTGTTTCTTCCCCAAACTTGTACATTCAGATTGTTTGCAATTTTACTGTGTGGATATTTACTACAAGCCAGTGACATTTTACAACCACTTCTAGAAACCAGTGAATTATATTTGGACCTTTTGCTGAATTAGTTATGTTGTTTTATAGTTACAGATTCATTAGATTTCTTTTGGCCAGATACGTGCTGAAACTGAAGTTTCACAGAGCCAGATTAATTAGACATTCTATATTGATTTTTTTTTATGTGTGTAAGTTATTGCACTTAAAGTTCTGGAAGGAGGAGCTTTAAAAAGGAAAATTTGAACAATTACTTAGCACTGCAAAATTAATTTTAAATAATGTTCTTTCTACTTTCACATTCACACAGCCATACTGAAGCTACCGGCATTTCTCAAGGATGCATCCAAATCAGGCCATCATAAAATATCTAGGGTCTTTTGACACAGTTTTTGCATGGAGATTTTAACTCTTTATTGCCTGCAAATTATGGCCAGATCTTATCAGCATGCTGTGCCAGTCTTTTTTAAGAAAAGTGGAGCAAGTCTGACATGCCGTGCTAGCAATCCAGGACCTGGATTTAATTTCTTGATCCTTGATACAATACTTGCCAATTGTGTGCACAAAGAACAAGTATCAGACATATGCATAAAGAAGAACTAATTTCTGCTAGAACGAAAGTAGAGGAAATTTTAAGTTCTTCAGTGTGTGTTTGCACACTGTTGAATTACTGCCTGATCAGGTGACCACATTTTTTGGACATATTTTTTGCCCATAGGATTTCTTCTCTTGCATACAAGAGTCCAGAGCTTGCCTTGAATGTCTTACTAAAGGTCCTGTGCAATGTCACTAATTCCTCTTACTCTTTAGGAAGTGCAACTCTTCAGAATATTCATATTAAAGCCTTGGAGAGAAGAGCACGCAGAAGGAAAATCACATTTCATATAAAAAGTATCTACAGGCTATTATAACCAGCTGTCTGATGTGTGAACTCAAAGTATTCCAACAGACGTAGAATTAGAGAGACTCTGAAAACCAAGCAGAAGATAATTCATTGTTGTATAACACGATTAAGTTTTACAAAGATACTGTGACTGAATTTTCCAGCTTTCTTAAGTGTGTTTCACACTTTTCCATTGACCCTAGGAACTTCTGTTACCCTATCAGCTTCTTCCCACTATAAAATCACTGAATAGCAGAGTTACACTCATATAAAACTCCATAGTTTCTGTTGGATATTTAGGAATATTTTCACATAAGCTATTTTATAGAAAATATGCAGCATAAGCCATACTGGAAATAATAAGGATGCTTTGACTCATTCGTTTGTTGACCTGCATGGATTGGATTGTCACTGAAAATCAATTTCTTAATAAAAACAAATTCAAATCAAAGAATATTAGAATTCAGGAATACAGCATTAGTGAATTTTAAATTTTCAAGTGGGTAAACATGTAAAGAGAAATACCTAGGGGTTTAAAGGGTTTATTTTATTATTTTTTTGTTCTAGAAAAGCTGACTTGAAAGAACGTGAAATGCCTTGGGGGATTTTGATAGAAATTCTATAACACATGGCAAGTGTACTGAGGAGAAGTGGTAAATATTTAAGAAATACTTGAACAGACTGCAATTGAAATCCATTTCTGTTTAAATTTAAACAGCAAAAAGGTCAGAAAAGGCCAACATGATTAAGTAAGGTGATATAAAGAGCAGCCCAAGCAGTAAGTGAGGAGTGTTAAAAATATATATACACATGGCATGGTAAAGAAGGGGATTGGCAGATCCACAAAAATATGCAGAATTAAGTTGAACCAGTAACTGCAGGAGCAAAATGAAATACTGAAAGCCAAATTACATATAATGCTGAAATGCACAAAGGGTTCTTTAAATATGGTGGTGATAGAGAGTGGAAGGAAAATTGGCCTACTAGGGAAATTATAGGATAAATATGAGATAGGGAATGTGAAATTAATCAGTAATCTTATTTTAGCCTGGTTTCCTAGGGAATACGTCTCACACGATCATTTTATCTGTCAATGCCCTCCAATAATTGGGCAGTTTCAACCATATTTGGCAGAAGGTGAGTATTTCAGAAACACCTGGTCGTGGGGAGGGCCTATGTGGTGCTGGCCCATAGCAGGCACCGGAGAGAAGCATTAAGGGGCCCAGTCACGTCCCTTGTCAGACATCTCACTCTGTGCTGTGTACTCCAGGAAAAGGCGAAGCTCACCGTGTACTACACAGAGGTTTTGGAGGGCAGGGAAGACAGACTTTGGTTTAATTGTCTTGGGTGTCACATACTCTTCAGAAGAAATACAGAGCAAATAATATCCATCACAAGGTGTGATTATAAGTCTAGACCCCCTGCGTCTGACCCTGACTGATCAACATCAAGCTGTGCAGATTTATCTGAGCTTCAGGGAGTTGCACCCAGATGCACTGCTTGTGTTTCTCTGATTCATTTTTATTTTTCCACATTGCTTAAAATGTACTTCATTCCTGACACTTTTATTTCTAGTAGAATAACTCAGGAAGAAAACTGAACGCAGCACTTGAAAGGCAAAATGGAGAAAAAAAATCATGTTCAAGAACTATTTTAATGTATTGTTTGTGCTTCCTCTCTGATGGAAAACCTTGATTAATTAAAACTTTTGCCCTTCATTTCCATTATTCTCACAGTAGTTTGCCAAATCTTGCCAAAATTTGAATTAATTTCATTAATGGAATATAAATGAGAGAAGGGTGAAAACTTCATCTAGTCTCTGGTATTTCTCTGGTTCCATTTTGCCATTTGAATCCCTTGTACTTCAGTGGAAGCTTGGATCTTCCAGGTGAGCAAGTCTAGCCTCTGTTACGGAAGGCAACAACATCAAGCAATCACTCTCAAAAACTAATCAAGTCTCATTGTAAAATGTGTTTGCGTGGTGGATGATAAGAAGCATGGACCATCTGCCCTATGAGGAAAGGCTGAGAGAGCTGGGGCTGTTCAGCCTGAAGAAGAGAAGGCTGAGAGGGGATCTAATGAGTGTATACAAACACCTCAAGGGAGGGAGGATGGGGCCGGCCTCCTTTCAGCGGTGGCGACCAACAGAATTAGAGAGAATGGCCACAAACTGAAACACCAAAAGTTCCACAGGAACTTAAAGAAAAATTTTTTAGCAGTGAGGATGACAGATGACAGAGCACTGGAACGGGTTGCCAAGAAAGGTTATAGAATCTCCTTCTCTGGAGATTTTCAAAATGCGGTTGGACGCAGTCCTGTGCCATGCGCTCTAGGTGACCCTGCGTGTGCAGGGGGGTCATACTAGATGTTCTCTAAAGACCCATTCCAATTTTATCAATTCTATGATTCTATGGTTAAGAGGCTATTCTAGAAACTGCAATTCTGGTGGCTGAACGCCTCCTAATATCCAAACTAAATTTACTGAACCCACTGACTTAAACTCCCCTACAAGTCTCCTTTAAGCATTCCACTAAAAGGTCTCTGCACAACAACGCATGAAACAATTCAAAGCCATTTGATGTAGTTTAGCCAATAATATCTTTGTTTTTCTAATAGTGAAATGAGACTGAGAACAGTTAAGTGGGAGGTTCAAGGCCAGGCATAATCTGAAATAGGAACTGGCTGATTTTATCTATTATATATTTCTTTTCCTGAATTGTACCAAATTCTGCTGCCTACAGATTCCTGTACTCAGGAAACTGAGTATATACATATATAGATAGAATATATGAATATATTCATTTTTTATCCTTTGTGCAATAAATGAGTTCCAAATGATGGATTTATTTTGTGGATATTTATTATTTGTAATTCAGGACTAATTTCAGATGATACTTCCCTCAGCAGTAGGACGCGCTGAAGCCCTCCATTTATTCGATTTAAAAAAGCTTGAGCTTGATTTTTGTTTAAGACCCAATTAAATAATGCATTCAACAAATCGGCGTTGTTCACAGCACAATGGTGTTTAATGTGATGGCATTTATATTTCTGTCTGAGGAATTTAGTCTAAAGCATCTTTTGTTTTTCTGAATTTATGTTTCAATAGTACAACATAATGTGTACTTAATGAGAATCCCAAATTGTCAAAATTACTCTTTGGAAGATTAGTCGCTATAAACCATTCATATAAGTACATTCTCATTTCTGCATGTTATTACTTTCAAGGTATTGAAACTGTAAATAGGACAATTTACGTTTATTTGCAAAACAAGAGCTGAACCCATGTTTAGTTTAATAATCCTGTAAATCCAAACAAATCATTCACAGGACTGCAGGGTAAATTTTTCTACAGCTTTAAAAAGCTGATTGCTATTAACTGGCATAACACTTTTTCTGACATCTCAGCATTTTTGGTATAGACTGTGTAAGAACAAGTTTAGTACTTATATGAAGCAGATCAAACTTTAAGCCTTTGTAAAATTGTGTTAAAGTTTTGTTTATTTAGATTTCTGGACTCTGTGGTGTAGGACTCTCTAAGAAAACTTCCTATGAAATGATGAACTGTGGAGAACGCAATTTTTTCCAAATGGTACAAAAAATCCCAACTCTAATATTACTTTCTTGGTCATATCCTTGAGTAACCAAAAAAGAAATCCAGCAAATCCTACTTGTTACATAACATATTTGTAGTTTGCTTGTTTGGTTTTCAAAAAACATCCCTTCTGTCTTATATTTCTCTTAGCATTTGTTTTCTGCTAAACAAGAGATTAAGGAGAGGTATTTTCCCAGGTATTTTATATTTTTTTTTCTTTTCTTTTTTTCTTTTTCACTAATAAAAATCTCAATGTTTATGTATGTGATGCAAAAATGCTGTGCTATTGGTAGCTAGGCTAATAATCTGAATGGCATCATCTAGCATTTTTTTGGCCTCGGGACTGCATTCATCAGCAAAATGGCACTTCTGCTAGGTTGACTCGAGCTTGTTTCCAGCAGTGTGGAGTAACTCAATGTTATCAAACTTGACAGATGACTAAGGAGTGATTTTCGGTTGTTCCTTTTCCCTGGAAGATACTCTAAAGAGCATGTGGCAGCTATTTGAGACAGCAGCTAGCCAAAATATAATTTGAGATTTGTTCCAACCACCTAGTCACTTCGCCCAAGCCACCATCCAGATCAAAACCTGAGTCTGGTCACAGTAGGAGCCACAGTTATACTTGCTTGGACAGACTGACTTACATCCACAAGCAATAAATATGCTCTTTAAAACATAGAAATGACTCTGACTGCCCAATCTCCTTTTGTTTCTTGCTTGCTATCTGTCACAGATTCTTTCTTGGGGACCTATGACATACGGAGCCTATGGTGATTCCTATTCACTGGTAATGCCTAGCTGTTACAGCAAGCTCTGTAAGACTGTATGTATGGAAAGTCCAGAGTGCATATGCAACTTTTAAGAGCAGCTAACACAGCATGTTAAATGGGGGCTCACTATAGAACAGTGAAGGAAAGTGATTCAGTATATTTAGATAGAGGTTTTTTTTATGTCCTCTCACGAACTCATTATGGATATACCATTTGGATCCTAGACTCACTTTTAACATGAAAGGCCTCTATGGCCTCTATGCTCTTGATCATGATAGGAGAAAATTCTTAGAAGAAAAAAGCAGAAGAAAAAAGCCAGCATAATAATAATTATTTCCTTTCCATGCCACATTCCTGGTTACTTTTCAATTTTTTAATACACTTTTCCATTCATTTCAGTGCTGGGGGTAATTACATGAATTTTCTCCATTTCTTGTCACAACGTAGTTTTGCTGAGATGTACCAGATCTGTCAGCCTGATGCATTTTTGATTCAGTTGGGCTTGACTCAAAGGAGCATAAGAATTGTCCAAATGATTCAAACCCAAAGTGTGAAGTTCTCTCTTCTCTGTGTATCTCAGACTAGAAATTTATATCTTACATCTGGCAGTGTCAAGAAATCAGGGCCCAAGGAAGATCAGGGGAAGTGTATAGGGTGTTTCACCTAAGTATTCTGCTGGTCTCATGTAGATCAAATCTGTTCTAATGTAACTATTTAAATGCCAGTATTAATATATTTGATTTATCTGGATATTAATAAGAGCATCAAGATGCCTACTTATTGTAAATCATCTAAACTTTCTATGATAACTGCTTCCTGTTTTTTTTTTCCATAATCTTTAAACATCTTTTCAATAATTTCTCTTAAAAAATGAAAATATCCTTAAGCTTAACATTTATTTTTTCTCTTGGAAAATAGCAACAATTTTCCTATGAAGGTGACCAAACTGAATACTCCTTTTTGATGAAATTAAAAAGTAATATGGAATAACAGTGTTTGATTTGGAAGATCTTTCATGGTGATGCTGACTACCTGCTTTTCTGCTTTTATGTGTTTAAAAAAACTACTTTAATAGCTTCAAGTACGTTTGTACCATAGCCTGGAAAGCTCTTTCCAGCCAGGAGGCTACATAACTACCTCAGAAGGGAAAATAACATGCTCTTCTTCTGGTTCATTGCGTTCAGACTTATTATTTTACGTTTGACTATATTAAATTGCATTTCAATTTACTGTACCAGCTATCTAAAAGATGTGAATCACAAAATAATACCTTAAACTGTTTTATAGTTCCTTTCATCCTGACTGATTTTAAAGAGCTGACGGAACACCATGATACCTGAACTGCCTAGAAGCTCAAAATAAAAAGCTGTAGCTGTGCTTTCTGGCTAAGGTAAAAGAGTTCTGGTTCCCAGCACTTGTTTACCATGTAAAACAATTCAGACGGCTGGGATAGTTCCAATTCTGTTTGTTTTCTGAGCCACAATTCAGCAGTCATTAAAGAAACTCAGGATGTTTGTGCAACTCCATTGTCTTCTGATTATAACCTCAGGTCCTTGGCTGTTATGTCTCAAAGTAAAAAGGCTGCCCAGGTGAAGCAGGAGCATGCAGACAATGGCAGCCTGACTGTGGGTTGCTTTTGCCTTGTATTTTTGTTACTGGCGCTGATGTATAAGGCGCAAAGAACACAGATTGTTTTTTTCACATCCTATTGTGCTCTTTACAAAAAAAAAAAAAATCTTTCTTTAACTTTGTTTTTTTTATAAAAAAAAGGCAATATCTGCCTGGGAAGCTCAGGATCCCAATTTTGCAAACTCTTTATGTAAATAAAACTGAATTTTAAACTCCAAGAACTCCTAAAGCCATTGAATCAGTGTTTTTAGCTGATCTGAAATTTTAGCAATTAAATCTATATCTTCAGAACTTCGCTCTGAAGGGTATTTCAGAGTGCTGTGGTTTTTTTTTTTTTTTTTATTTTCTCCATTCTGGAGTTATCAGAAGCAAATGACTATGTTCAATATCATTTCTCATAGTTTCAATATTGCATATTATTTGGCTCATGCATAATACCGTGAGACTTTTTTGTTTTTCTCCTATATCCAGGTAAAGGGAAGCATTGCTCACTACTGATTCTGTTAAGAGGAGCTCTTATTTTTCCATAAAATGCTATTAAAATGTTGTCTGTTATTTATTCCTCAGACATTTGTGTTTAAGGTACTTAGTTATTCTGTACAACTTTAGTAACATACACTAAAGGAATTGCAGGATATAGGATTTAGTTCTTAATATCTATCATTGTAAAAGATGGCTATTGCAGTAGTGTTTGGAGATTCTAGTCAGATGCAGAGCCCCATTGAATAGGATGCCATACAATCACATGAGATGATATGACTTGAAGCATAGTATTTCTGATAATTGCTTTCATATTACTCAATCTTTTGGTGAGATCTTGAGAAATTCAATTCTAAGAGGTGATAAATCTAAGAGCATTCTGGTCTATTTACCTAAAATCTGGTGTTTAACCCTAGACGCAATTTAAGGTCAACATTAAGTGCAGCACTTTTGGTCTGTAGTGATTTTTTGAGTATTTGTTAGCTTTTTATCTGTGAGTAGAATATTGATTTGCTGTTATGTCCCAACCACTATCCTCTCCTCTAGCTAAAGGTGTTTGTGTGTATATGTCTGTGCCGGTTTTATGTGGTACTGAGTACACTAGGAAGTTTTGCAGCCACAAGAATTGCCAGCCAAGTTAACCAAGAACCTCTTTTCAGTAGACAAATTTCAAGCTTGCCCCTTGGGAGCATCCAAGGTTTTTGTCACCAGGCTAATTAAGAGCTGCTGGCGTTAGTCACTTCTTCTATTCAATATTAGGAATAGTTAAAAAAAAAAAAAAGGCACAGTGTTTTGATTTAGTTCTGGGACTAAACAATTAGTGGAAAGCATTTGCTTATACACCACGTGATTAATTAAAGAGGGTTGTAGGATACTGCTTTTGCCTCAGGTTTCTTTCCATAAAGAAATCTTACATAATCCTTAAGAGAGATACATCCAAGCAAGAGCAATCATTTGATGTTAGTTCATCTGCTAACTAAGAATTAATACGGATAATAATTCACACGCTTGTGTATTTTGCTTCCTGACTATCCTTAATCTGTTATCCTGCTTTTTCTACATGCATTCTGTATATTCAGATGAGGTGGGAAATACTGGATTTAAATAATACCATGTCATTTTTAGTGGTCATTTTAGTTGCCTGATACAGGCAACCCACCTCCTGGTCTGGCCATGAGGCTGGAGCATTATTCTCCCTGTGTCTCTCCAGTCAGACTGCTTATGCTCTCTGTATCAGTGACTATTTGAATGTTTTATACAAAGTGGATTAGTTCTCTTTTAACATGAGGAATGAGAGGAATCCTACCTCTGAATACTCAACAGCCTGGTACAGATTAGGATGCTCCCAAGGGGTAAGGGATGATGTTTCCAATCTCTGCCTATACACCCAACAGAGAGAGGATTTTAAGTAGTTTCCCCTACCTTGAATGGGAATGAGCACAAGCATATTCCGAGCTGGACAAGCACAGCATCCTGTACAGAGCTGTCAGGTCAGATTAGCCTATTGGTATAACACAGCTAAATATTGCATCAGGAAAAATGACGGAAATAATGAATGTTTAACCTAATGCTAAGGACCCAGGGGTTCAGCCCTCACTCTACTTGATATATATTTTTGTATGTCTGTAAGGAGACTGAATGTCTGCAGTCATGCTCCAGATGATCTCATAGGATGAGAGGTAGTGTATTCATCTTCATACACAGGTATTGCAGAGACATCTCTGTTTTTCCAAAAATCCAGCCTGTCTCTCCCAGATGGCACAACTTTTAATTTGGAGACACATGTATAAAGGAGAAAGTATTTTTCAAGCAAATGCTTTGTTTCTGTAATCATTCTGTTACCCTCTAATTTCTTCTGGTGTGCTAATTTCCTGGGTGTGAAATCTATCTTCTTGCATTTTGAGAAATAGTATATACAAAGCTAGCAAAGGAGAAAAAAAAAAAAAAAACTCTTACAGTTTTTTAGAGGACAAAAGGGTATCAGTGAACTAGGAGGAATGAGAAGAAGCAAAACTCATCATAGAGCTAAGTACTTTGTGAGTACTGAGCAGTGTTCAGGTGAATATCTCACTTCTGATACCATTAGAATTTACTTCAAAGTTCACTATGTATTTATTCTAGAAGTGTGATTTTAAGCTATATGGAAAAATGTATCTTACATCAAACAAAACAAAACAAAACAAACTAAAAACACTAAAAAGTAGATATAAATAGTGGATATAAATATAATATAAGAGTGGATATAAATATCCATCTGTCCTAATTATGGCATGTGAATTGTGGATAAGCACTGTTCCTAAACCAGGTTCCTTTGTTCAGTCATGATACAGTTGCCCAGGTTAGAGACCACAGCTGATTGTCTCTATATAAGTTATTAAATGTACACTGATTTTTTACTGGAGCTGTGTCCTCTGAGATCATCTAGACATCCCAGCACCCACTACCTTCATTTTTACCTTTGCACATGCACTTGGCTGTATCTTAGCGCTTCTGCAAATCTCATTGAAGCATCCACCACAAACACTTCTCAAGTGAGCTACATATAACCAGGTTCAAAGGAAAAATGTATTTTGCATAGAAAAAAAAATAGCCTGTAAAACATAATTACTTTCCCCATGGCTACAGCAGCATTCTTCCCTAACCTGCATGGTAACTTTTTCAGGCTGTCAAGGAAAAGGTAGGTAGAAGTGTAGGTAGACAGGCATAAACAAGAAGCGATCTTTTAGCAAAAAAAAAAAAAAAAACAATGGAGAGAAAAAAAAAGGAGAAAAAGTAACTGCTCTGTAAATGTCTATTGCAGTTAATATCTGAAAGACGAAAGCAATGCTAAAAAGTGAGTATAGCTTCATCATAAGGAATAAAAAGTCTTTTATTCAAACTCTTTTGATTCCAAATACGGTGAAAAATAAAATTACTTACGGTCAATTGCTACTTTTTTAGATGATAGTTTTCTTTACTCCTGTTTTCCTTTTTTTTTTTTTTCCAAATATTACTTCTGTTTTTCCTGAAGCTAATTTCATATTGCCGTGCAGTAAATGGCTTGGGTAGGAGGAGGTTATCTTGACAGAAATGTCTGCAGATCGCTTTCTTTGATATAAGATCAGTTGAACAACAGCAAATTGATTTCTACAATGATCTAAGGAAAGATACTGCATCTTTCAATTAGATGGGGATGTAAGGGAAAACAGATAAAATATAGGACAGGCAGTCACATATCCCAACCCGTTTCACCATGCAGGTCACTATGCAGGTGATGTTAAATGTGGGATGTTGCAGAATCACAGACAGTTGATCTCTGCAGAGATCAACAGCAGGGATCTCTGGAGATGGTCTGGTTCAACAGACCAGAGTCATCTAGAGCAGCTTCTCAGGCCATGTCCAGTTGGATTTGAGTATCTGCAAAGATGGAGAGTCCACAATCTTTCTGGTCAACCTGTGCCAGTGTTTGTGTTCCTATCTCCATCACATTTTCAAGGATATGTAGATGAGGCTTCAGTGTTTCTGTATGACTGAAATACACAAAGAAGGAAGTAAATCAAATAAATGAGAAGAAGGCAGATAATTTCAAGGGAGTCACAGAATTCAGGCTCTTAAGGTTCATTGTTTTTCAGACTAGTGAGTCTATCTTCTGTCAGATAATCTCATTATTGTTTAGTACAATTTCTGAAGACAAAACATGGCTTCAGATCTTGCAACACAGAAGTTAAACTATGTAAAACAAAAACTCTTATTTTTTAAAAAAGTTTTAATGTGCATAGTTTTTGTTTGGACTCAATTAGCTGTCCAGTCAGTAATAAGGTTCATATATTTTTTTCCTAAGAAAAAATAACTACAATACCAAAGTCTGAATCATTGAAACTTGAAAATAAGTACTTATCTTGAGTAAAAACAAAACAACAACAAAAAGTAACAAATGTTATATATATCTGTGTGTAAGACAAACAGCATGATAGCATTTTGATCAATATGGTGCTTATGAAAGGTGCCCTTAAGACCCTTGGAAATCAACCTTTTGTTTTATCCACATAAGCAGCTCAGTATGAGTGAAGCGTGTTTCCCCATAAGCCTCAACCCTGACATGTCATAGCTGCAGGTTTGGCCCCTTAAACCTCTAAGAAAAGAATCTGAGAAAAAAAAAAATGTTGTGTGGATGAGTTTCTGATGTAGGAGTCCATAACATTTCATCTAGTCCAGCAGTCATCCTAATTATTTGTAGCCGATACTATCTTCAGCTGAATTTGAACTAGGTACCTGCAGATGAAAGGCTTAACATGGTGTTTCTGACCGCTTCCCATCTTCTGCCTCAGCTGCTGACGTTCCTGTGACACTGTAGGAGACCATTTCATTTTTATGAGTTTGAGAAGCTGGTGGGTGTCCCTGCCATAGGAAGGTTGCATTTCTGCTAGTCACATGTAACAGGTGGTACTCACACTCATATCACAAGAAATGTTACTTCAAAGAAATTGCTATATCACATTGGAAGAAAATAGCATTCAGTACATCTGAAGTATTAATTTCCAATAACAGTCACTTCTGCAAGCCAAAAGCGTATGTCAAGGTGGCAATTTTCTTCTCATATGACCAGATACACTACCTTTATTATTATTTTTTATTCTAAAATAAATCCTGGAGAATGGGGGAGGTGACAGAGGACTGGAAAAAAGCCAATGTCACGCCAGTCTTCAAAAAAGGCAAGAAGGAGGACCCAGGCAACTACGGGCCAGTGAGTGTCACCTCTGTCCCCGGAAGAGTGATGAAACAGCTCATACTGACCGTTGTCTCCAGGCACATGGAGGACCAGAAGGTACTCAAGAGTAGTCAGCATGGATTCGCCAAGGGGGAGTCTTGCCTGACTGACCTGGTAGCCTTCTGTGATGGAATGACCAGCTGGATAGATGAGAGGAGAGCAGTGGATGTCATCTATCTCAACTTCACCAAGGCTTTTGACATCGTCCCTCACAACATCCTCCTGGGCAAGCTCCGGAAGTGTGGGACAGATGAGTGCACAGTGAGGTGGATTAGGAATTGGCTGGACTGTAGGGCTCAGAGAGTGGTGATCAGCGGTGCAGAGTCTAGTTGGAGGCCTGTCGCTAGCGGGGTCCCCCAGAGCTCTGTCCTCGGTCCAGTCCTGTTCAATTTATTCATCAATGACCTGGATGAAGGCACAGAGTGCTCCCTCAGCAAGTTTGCTGATGATACAAAACTGGGAGGAGAAGCTGATACCCCAGAGGGCTGCGCTGCCATCCACAGGGACCTGGACAGACTGGACAACTGGGCAGTGAAAAACCTCATGAAATTCAACAAGGCCAAGTGCAGGGTCCTGCACGTGGGGAGGAATAACCCCAGACACCAGGACAGGCTGGGGACTGACCTTCTGGAGAGCAGCTCTGCAGAGAGGGACCTGGGCATCATGGTGGATGACAAGTTGACCATGAGGCAGCAGTGTGCCCTTGTGGCCAGGAAGGCCAATGGGATCCTGGGGTCCATTAAGAAGAGCGTCTCCAGCAGGTTGAGGGAGGTGATCCTGCCCCTCTACTCAGCTCTGGTGAGGCAACATCTGCAGTACTGGGTCCAGTTTTGGGCTCCACAGTAGAAGAGGGATGTGGAGCTGCTGGAGAGAGTCCAGCGCAGGGCTACAAGGATGACCAGGAGCCTGGAACATCTGCCCTGTGAGGAGAGACTGAGGGAGCTGGGCCTGTTCAGCCTGGAGAAGAGAACGCTGAGAGGGGACCTGATCAGTGTCTATAAGTACCTCAAGGGAGGCAGTGAGGAGGATGGTGCTGGCCTCTTTTCACTGATGGCTGAACTAGAGGTAATGGCCACAAACTGAAACATCAAAAGTTCCACAGGAACTTAACAGTGAGGGTGACAGAGCACTGGAACAGGCTGCCCAGAGAGGTTGTGAAGTCTCCTTCTCTGGAGATCTTCAAAACCCACTTGGATGCAGTCCTGTGCCATGTGCTCAAGGTGACCCTGCGTGTGCAGGGGGGTTGGACTAGATGACCTCTAGAGGTCCCTTCCAACCTTAAGCATTCTATGAAAATAAAAATATTGTTTTCACCCAAGTGTTTCTCTTTAAAAAATATTCTAAATTTGTCACAGTTTCTTCATTTGCTCAGTGGTAGGCTGTCAGTTTCTGTTGTCCTTTCTTGCAAGCAGCAACTCACTGTGGCCATGGGACTATTCTGGTTGCATATGCATAAAGGCTGTTTTACAGACTTCCAGAATGGGAGCCTGCAGCCAAGGAGATACAACACTTCTGTGCTTGACTTAGAGTTAGACCTTGGCTCATCTGAGTTATCATGGATCTTCTATAGCTTTAGGAGCACAAACTACAAAGCTTTCAGGTTTGGTTTACTTCTAAGTGCCACCTTATAATTTATAGCAACCAAATATAACTGAATCATTTGAGGTCCTACACTCTATTAATAATTCTGTGTACTATACATCTGCCCACACAAAATTCACAAGCTATAGCTCATGCATTCACACATCCTGAAAGGCTTGATTGCAACCATATGGCGCCTTAAAAAATTGGGGCATCTTTAAAATAAGTGAGGGTGGTGGAGGGGCTCATTTTTCTGCTGGTGATCATTGAGATAATACGTTAAGGGCTTTCAAGCACCTGCTCTATGTGTCTGTTTTCAGACAGGGGACAAAATGAGGAAGTTCCTTAGTTTATTGCTTCATTGTAAGTAGTCCTTTGTGAAATGTATTTCAGTATGATTTTAATTTTCCAGCATCTACACTGAAGTTTCACAGCAATTTCAATTGCTTCAGTAATTAGCAGAATAGAGACTAAATTTATTTATATCCATTTGTTTTTAATTAACAAATCACAGATTTTGTTTTATCATCATTGCTAGGTACATCTTGCTGTGATACTTACCTCCTTGTTGTCTGTTATAAACCAACCTCTTCAGAAGGAACCCATAGGACTGTGATTCATTTTTTTTTTTCTGCTTAAACTGGGTGCGGTCGTAAATTCAACCACTTCTTTCAACTGGGATCTTTTCCTGCTAACCCCATAATTCAAGCAAAAGTCCTAATCACTAATCATCATTCATCATGTGGTTGCAAGACTCTGCACATTCTTCCAAGACTCATGTTTTGTCATGCTACAGGCAGCTACTGAGAAGAATAACATTGCCTAGCCACACTCTCAAAGTAACTGTTTTGCCCACATTTCAGCCACAACATCTTTGAGATCCAAAGGGCTTGATTAAGTTTGTCAGTTCTGCTTTGTTTTCACTTTTGCAGACCTTTGCATTACGGTTTTTAAGGATCTCATACTTGAGACCCAACTCAGCTTCTCCTAAAAGCCCCCACGTATTCCATGCCAGTAGGCTGTATCAACGGCCATATTATTTTTCATTTCAGTGACAGAACCTTTTTTTTCATTTATTTTCAGCTTTATGCCTAACAATCTTTTTGGAAGAAGAAATCAGCATTTTCCTACATTAAGGCTAAACCATCAATACTAGTCTAAGAAGTCTATACTTCACTTAATTTCTTTTAAGCCTAGATACTGGAATTAAAACTGAAAATGTACTGAATGTCTGCATCACCAGCAGAGTGCCCAGGTTTCCTGTTCTTTAAGATACCACAATTATCCGTATTTTAAAAGACAATGAGAAATAGACATATTTTTTCAAATTTTAATAAAAATTCAATTGCTTTATTGAAAGTTCTACCTTCATAAAACTATATACAGTGTTTAATTAAATACTGGAATTAAATCTTCACTGTGGAATTTCTAAATGTTTGATTTAAGAGCACAAAACTACTGATTCTCCACTGCATGTATAGGTAGAATTAGGAAGGACCAGCTGAGCCTCTGTGTGCCAGGGTCCATGATTCCAGACAGCCTTTGAGTCTAGAAGACTTAGTGTATTACATATGTACCATATGTATTACATATACACACACATACATGTACACATACATATTTTTGTAGTGAAAAAGACTCGAAGGGACAGGATGGCAGAGTAGGAGGACAAGAATTTCCTCTTTTCTCCTTGACATCTAATAGCTAAGAACGGTTTTGGCACTGATGTGTGGTGATTACCTTGATATATGATTTCAGTATTGTCTCTAACTTGTTGCTAAAGACAGCCTTGAAAAGGTATTTTCAGGCTGAAAAAGAGGCAAAGCTATTCATATATTTGTTGTGCCCTGATTTACAAATTTTATTAAGTTGGATGGTTTAATGTGGAGCAATAGTTACAGAAAAACCCACTCTAGGTGGGTATCATCCGATGTGCAGCTGATTTCTGAAGATGAGTTCCATAGAGAAGACACTTAAGATATCGGTCACGTAAGATCCAAAGTTCAGATTTCTATATCTATTAGTAAAATTAACATACCTTTAAACTGAATTCCTGCAGATTTTCTCAAGTAGTAGAAACCACATTTTTGTAAAATAGGATACTATCATTTTATATAAAGGTGAGAAAAATCACATTGCCAGAAAAGGTACAAATGCAATAGGTTTTGATGAGCATTGCAACTTTCAGGCCCACAGTATAACTCACAAGAATGGTCATCTTTTGTGGATAATGGAGTTAAATGCATTATTTTGCAGGTGTTCCTTATTTTCAGAATGCAATCTTTAACATCGTTGATTTTTTTTCTTAATTAAAAAAGGGAAATATTTCACTCCTGATCTATTTATATTTTGAGGGTCTTTTTGTAAACTGAAAGTCTGCCAAGTAGGATAGGATGGGGAGTTGTTGTGGGCTTGCATAATCTATTCATGAAAATGGATTTAAGAGAGAATTCTGCTGACTTTAGACATAGTCTGTACTATGTCCAGCTCTTTATTTTTTTAATTATTTCTTAAAGCATAATTCTCTGCTGATAATAGAAGCACTTTAACTGTGTGTCTGCTCTAGCCTTGAGCTGTGTAGAATATTGTTATTTTCAATAGTTACTAGAGTGCTTGTCTAAGAGTGGTATTCTGCTTAACTAAGACCCATCAGTCTCTTCAAACAATACATTCCAATCCTCATTTCTTTTTTGAGGCATCATGGTCTATAAATACCTTTATGAATAGAACAGTTCATGTCCTCTCCATCTTTTAAGTTTATTTATCTAATTATTTTAATATGCAAGAAAAAGCAGCAATAAGCCAGAGTGGACAGTTGCAGTACACATTGACAAAAATAACAGCAAGTGTAATATCCTCCTGAAGAAGGACAGGCCCCCACCTCACATGAGCCGTGCAAGAGCTGCTACTCAGCTCCAGATGATGCTGTGAATTAAGCAAGATAGAGAATTTCTCCAGCCCAGCTTGAAAATATTCAGCATTATACAATGGGAAACTGCACTGAAGACATGTTCACTACGGTGGAACTGGAAGAGGCACTTAAGGACAGTGGAGTGGAAAATAAAAGGCAGGCAAGTGTGGTGGACCACGCAAGATGACAAGACTAAGGTGGGCTGTTTAAGCAAAAAATTCTGAACAGCATCAAAACCTTCCCCACTGAAGCTCTCCTCAGTGAAAAAAGTAAAACTTTTTGTTTGTTTTTAGAGTTTTACTTTCCAAACTGTATTCTACTAACTTCCAAACTAAACTCTGCTATAGCAGTAAAGTTGTTTTTACTATCTAGCTGTACTTTTTGGGGAAAAAAAATCCCAAATGCTTAGTAGAAAGGGCAAGGGTGAAATTTAAAATATTAAAGATACTTTCATTTCCCATCTGAGTTCCCCCCTGGAAGTCTATTGTGATACAAGGGTCGGTGAATATACTGCTATGCCCGAACTTGAAGTTATTTTTTAATTCAGAGAAATGATGGCTTCTCTACAGAAAGGAGCTAATAATCCTTAACCTTTAGCTCCATTCCTGCGTCTCTCCTTCCATCACTGGGAAGATAGATGGCAATGATAACTCCATTGCTCTGTCATGTGCTATGTTGTGCCCAGATGCTTGATTAGTTTTGCTTTTGACCTAATGCCCACTAAAAATGAAGATAAAATTGAGTTCAGACTTGTGTTTCAGGGGTCAAAGACCAGAACTTTCCATACTAACTACATAGTCCGTTGTTTTTTCACCCCAAGAGTAACACTGCCAGTACTACTAGCTTACAGAGTTTTTAGGCAATCTTTATAAAAAGTGCAACTGTACAAGAACATTATACTCTGTCAGCCTGCAGAATGACACTGCATGTTTTGGGACTGCCACAAAGACATACTGACATTTCTATTTTTAATATTAGCTAATAAGTATTAGAACAGCACTAAGTATAGAATAAATAGAAGTACAAAATTGTTTGCATTTTCTGGAAGGGCTCGAAAAAAACACACATGGGATTTGGCTTACAGGGATCAGTGACAAAATCTGGCAAGGAGGTCCACTACAGAAAAATTACAAATCATATCTTCCAGTGCCAGTATAACAGCTGAGATGGAATCTTCTTGTATGTATTTATAAAGTTTCCATCAGTAAAGTTATGTTTTTCATGGCTTATATTTAGGCAACATCACCTCCCAAGAATGAAGATTAAATACCGCATAATGTCTTAACTTCAAAAGGACAGAGATGAGGAGGAAAGTCTTAGTGCTGGGATACTGAAGCTAGGAATTACTAAGAACATTAGAATAAAGAGCTGTTATAAAAATATTACAGCGGTTAGGCTTGAGCTTAGAAATATTTCTAATTGGAACAAATTTCTCCTGCAATCCTGAAATGATTCACCTCATCCCATTTTAAGACAATGAACACATGAGGAAGACAAAGACTTAAAAAGGGAGACATTATTATGTAGTTAGTTTAAGCCTTTTTTTTCTGTGCTTGTACCTTTTACTTCTTACCTTTACTTCAGTGATTTCCTTGCTGTAGCCTGCTTAGAAAACTGGAAGGTAAACTGCAGAAAGAGATTGGGAAGCTAAAACTAGCAGATATATGATGCAGCCAGCAACTGAGGAAAGTCTTTAGAAAAAACAGCACTGAACAAATTAGTTCCTGGTTAGAGCAGACTTCTATCACACCTTAGAATTATTTTCCTCTTTATATGAATAAATGAGCAATCACTGTCAGAAATGGAAATAACTGATGGAAACATCACTAATTTCCTGAATCTTCCCGAATTTTCCACTCAATAACATCTCTTTCATACCCAGAGTAGGCCAGGATAAAGAGCTTCCAAGCAGATCTCTGTCTTCTCCCGGGAATCAAAAAGCCAACATGAATTCCTGCATAGAAGCCATGAAAAGCAAACATAAAGTTTTGGAGCACACAGGTGGCCAGGCAGATTATACACATCCACACATATGTTCAACTGGAAATAGAGGTAGGAGTGAGTCCTGGGGCAAGGTAAACTATGTAGAGGTGAAGAAGCCCTTTAGGACAGCCTTGAAGCAGAAATATGCCATAACTACCTAGAAGAATTTCTAGCAATCTCTGCCAGATAGGAAACAATATCCTATAGCCGTCTGGAAGAAACTTGACCTTTTTTTGTCCATCAGAGAAGCCACATTCACACCACGACATCTAAAAGAGAAGAGTTTTAATGTAAAGGCATCCATCTAGCAACTCTCCATTTTTCAGCTGAAGCCATCACTCTAGTATAATATTCACTTCAGTACAGTAGTTCCCTGAGCTTAGTTTGAAATGATTTTTCTTGGCTAATCATGAAGCAAAATCCATTCAAGTTCAGTAGATGCCAAAACCTAGAGCTGGGCGACTTAATGTGACAAATTCATCTTAACAGGAAGTTTAAAAAGAACAAAAAAAAAGAGACATTTTTTAAGATGAGTGTTTGTACACAAAGAAGGCAATATCATACAAACTTACATTATGTTTAAAAGTGTAAAAGTAAAAGTAATCTTAGACTAAGTGACTTTTCTGAAGGAGATACTGTTTACAAAGAAAATTATCATGGAATTTGGGAAGGGAGATGCTATATGTGACACGCAGGGTGTTTGGCATTGCACTGCATGGAAGTAAGTTGCAGCATGAGAGTTTGGATCAGATTCGCTAGGGCAGGGCGACTGCTTCCTTTAAGTCTACTAAGGAAAAGGGAAAAATACATAAGAAGAAAAATTTCTCTCTGCTTCTCAGAGTATACATTGTAATGTGCCCAGGTTAAAAAAAAATCTCATGGAACCATGTTTTTTTTCTGCTTGCCCTTGATATATACATCACTGGACCATCCTATGCTATTGTTAGAAGTCATACTTTCCCTTCTTGTATCCATGATATTTACTGCACTTTTTTCAGGAATAGGATGACTTGAACGAATAACTAAAGCAGACTTCAAAAAGGTGGTTTTTGTTTGTTTGTTTGATTGGTTTTTTTTTTGTTTGTTTGTTTCCTAACAGAACCATTTGGCAGGGACCTAAAAGGCATTTTCTATTCCATAGAGCATTATGGAGGCAGAGCTGAGGGAAAAGGAATAATAAGATTTATGAGGTAATGAAGAAGCTGTGGTTGTTACCTATTGAACAATAAAAGTCACCTCACAGAGTCAGAACTTTTGTCAAATTTTTGCTATAGGACAAAGGCAGGAGTGAAGTCTTTTCAATTTAATATCCTTCCTTGTAAGTTTTGCTGCTCCTTTGGAGGAAATGCCAAAAAGCTTAAATGATGTCAGTCCTGGAAGTAGGCAGCAGAGTAAGGCTACAAGAAATAATGGGATCTCTGCTCCCTGGTGCTGTTGCCTAATGAATACTAAATAGGGTAGTACTGTAACCTACCTCTTCCCTCCTCCTTGGAGGTTCAGCTACCTGTCCAAGGCCTACTCGTGTCACAGCCCAGAGGCATAACCTTGGCTCAGCCTTCTGAAGATGTTGCTAAATTGTAAGAAAGAGCTGTGAGACAGTACATGGAGCCATGCAAGACCGGGAAGGTAGAACAGCAGACAGAAGTAGGATTGCACACATAGGGATAGTTAGCAGCTCCAGCATTCGAGAGGAAATACATAGACACAAAAATGTATAAAACCACAAAGTAAAAAATAGCATATTAAATGATGGCATCAAGGTTCTCCTTAGGAGCAGACCTTTCCCCTTGGGCTGAAAACTGCTCGCAAAAGCTCTGCTGGGATGGCGGGCATACCAACGCTTAGCTTAGTAACTCATTGCTCCTTGCTGCCTATTGTATAGATTAGCTAGTGATTGCTTCGTACTTGTGAGATCCCAAAGCCTCTCTGCTCATGGCAAAAGTTGCCCTAACCAGGTAACCCAGAGAAGGATGGGTATGAGGATAACATCTCTGCCACCAGCTGCAGTCAAATGCCCAAGTCCCTCCCTCTGCCTGCGTTTCATTCACCTACATGTGCTAATTGCTTCTGAAACTCACCTCTTTAATCGCTAGATACTTTAAAAAATCATCCTAGCTAGTAATAACTGTAAAAATAGAAATAATATTTCAGTGGCAAGTGAAAATGTCATTGGGTTCGGAAAGGGGCAGGTGCACATGAATTTCCAGAGCCCAGTTTCCAAACACCTCCAGTAAGATAAGCAAATTAAGTGTGGAAATAATTCAGGATATCCATAGCTACAAGCTGACTACAATTTTGAATCATCCTTAGGTGTCCTGTATAGAAACATACCTACTTTACATGCTTTCTGTGAACCTGATAAGAAGGTTAGTGAAATTAGTAAAGCCACAGTTAGATTATTTGCCTATCAGGATTAATTTACACACTTCCTTTTAAATTTTTAATCTGCAAACATTTGTATTTGGTCACATAACAAGAAAAAAGTAGAATGTGATTTAAAAAATAATTAAAAACCCTCAAGTTGCATGCTAGATACAGCAAGCTATTAAGCTCTACCACTTTTTTTTCCAAATACTCACAGAAGATGCAGATTACAGTGAAATAGTTTACTCTAATGAACACAGATGCTAATAGTTACCGCATTTGCGTATAATAAATATAATTCCATTATTTCAATAGCAGGAAAAGAAAGCTTAAAATAGAATTCAGTGCCTAATTATATCTTGATCTATTAACATGCTTTTCAAGAAAAGAAATATATTTCTAAGCAAAAAAAAAAAGTATATATTGAAACTGTGAAGCAATTCTATTTTCTAAAGAATATATTTCATTATATATTTCACTCAAATGGGAAAAAAAAAAAAAAAAAGATAATGCTGGGAATGGTATTTCATACCAGCATATTTTGGTGCTTAGTTAGCATTTCTGTCTTTCTTTGTAGTCAAAGGATGGAGAGAAGCAGAGGTCTTGAGAGCAGAAGTTGAAATTCAGAGTTTCTGAATTTTTCGCTGGAGAAGCTTATGTCTCTTTGTTGAATGTGGCAGAAGTCTAGGCACAGAACCTAATTTCAGGTTATTGGATATGTAATTTAGGAACCTCAAATTAGGTGGTGTGAATATTGCTCACTATTTCAATTATTTAAATAAGATATAATTGTCATTAAATTAGCAAGCAAGAAACCCTTTGCAATCAAGCAGGTCTTTGAATAAATAACCATCCCTTAGCAAAACTGCTTACTAACTTGGCAATATTAACTGAGGAGCTTAAGATAAAATACTTACGTACCTTTATAGAACTCATCTAGCAGAAAAGGAGTTATATTAAGTAATGCATGAAAGAGTAATGCATTAATAAATAATAGATTAAATAAATAAATAATTTTTAACAAATAGTAACAAAGTGTTTTAACAAAACGCTTTGCAGAATTTTGCAGGAAACGCCCAGTTGTGGAGCTCATTGTATCAATTAGTCAGATGAAACTCCTCTGTTGTCAGCCAGTCTCTCCTGGGCACAGTGTAAAACAGAGAGATTGTGGATTTCCAGGGCTGACTTGCTCGTAGCCTTGATGGGGAAGCGGACTGGGATGTGTGTGCCTTTGCAACATGTGTGCAAATGAAGCCAGCAGTATCCTGCCACTACACGGCCGGTGTTTTAAAAGGCTTTTTAGCAATTCTACACAGTAATAAGCACTTCTACCTAGAGTCCTAGGATAACTCTCTTTTTTTGCAGTCTAGGTGGTAGACACATCAAAGATTCAGCACATGAAAAGCCTAGCTGATACTGGATGCTTCATCCAAATGCCACCAAGTCCCCCCTTTACTTTTCTACGTCATAAATGATTGATTATATGCAGGAGATGATTGATTTTTAACCAATGCTTTACTTATTTCATATAGACATATTGTGAATGTAGTATGAAGATGTTTTACATGGGTGCCAAATTTACTTTTCTTAACATGAGAAATAGTTGGTGAAATTTACCTAAGAAAAGACGTTCTTGTGAGTATATCCAAGAATGCATGAACAGTTATCTTGCACTTCATCTAGGTAGTTTTACTGAGCCTCAAGTGGTGAATTAAATCCAGGCAATTCTTTTGATATGATCTGAGATAAAAAGAACCAGGCCAGGAGGGAGTGAAACACAACATTTAATAAAAGAAGGAAGAAGCAATATTATCTAGTAATAGATCACTTGACAGTGTGAACTTAAACAACTCAATTGACTGACACAAAGATTTGGGAAAACAACCGTTATAGACAAATAGTTTGCCAAACAGGGAGTAGAAAAACGGGCTTCTAAAACAGTCATTGCTACTGACTCACCTTATTAAAATGGCTTGCCTGGCTTATACATCACCAGGCTCCTATAATTTTTTGCAAGGTCCTTTTTGTCAGCTGCTGCTGCGTCACTGGGTGTGAATGTCTAAGTGAGATTCGGTAAAGGCAAAACATTTAAAAAGAAAATGGTGTCATAAATATTCTGGAGACCGTGAGTCACTTTTCTTCTGTGGAAATGTTATAGTGGAACTTTCTGCAAGTCTAAAATGCAAAGTCTCTAAAAGCCATTCATTAAGAATGTACCAGACCGATTAGCAGCCCTCAATGAGACTAAACAAGGATCCATTAAGCTGCCAAAGGATACCAACACGTTATTTCGCTTTCGATCATCTGCACTGTGGATTGCATCATTACCATGTGCTATGATACCTGAAAATGAATGACCCACTGTGACACTGAAACCAAGGTGAGTAAATCTATGGGTAGTCTGAAGAATCATTTCATCAGCAGAGTGCTTGGCCTTTCATTGTTGGTACTGAAAGAAGATTTACAGAGGTTATTGGTCATTTTAATGATTTTGTGCTGTGATATTTCCCCAGATGAGAGAGAGATGTTTGCAAGAGGAAGGAAGGCAGGAAAGAAAATACCCATTCATTAAGGTTGCAGATGGTTAGTATGGATATGAATATAAGCAGAGATGATACAGAGATGCAGTCTACAATGTTCAAACATCCTGTGTAAAGTGATTGGGATGTTTTTGCAGCATATAGCATATATACTGGCATGTGGATTATGGTTGAAAAAGCAACACAAAATGATGCAAGGCTTTTGCCTTTTCTTGCCACCTGTATTAAGGATACAAAACAGAGATTTCTTTTTGTTGTAACTTGAATTGTAACATTAAGAAAAGGATAGCAAATCAATAAAATAAAATGAGGTGATGAGCTATCAAAAAAGTAGTTCTTAAGGAAAATCAGAACTTTAACAGTAGTATATCAAGAAGCATCAACTCTAAAACAACACTTTGTGATAAGCAATCTGATTTAACAAGAGATCAGTGATTGGATTATTTATAAAAATAGCACCAAGCGCTATTACCAGAGATTAAAGAAATTCAGTTCATTTCTCACGTAAATGGTATCATGTATACTTCTTCTTAAAGGGTATCTGACCCATGTGTGGATAATAACAAATTAAGTATAATGGATAGAGGTGGGAGAGAATGACGTTTTATAAATTGCTTATTTAATTTACTCCTGTAGTAGTTGTAGGTATGCTTTGGTGTTGTGCATTAGAATGATGCAAAATACAAGTATGTGTTGTGGTCTATAATTATCAGTTTGTTCCTCTTATTCCTCCTGTCAGTCCGGTATGTACTGTATGTTTGAAATAGTAAAGTTTATCTTGTTGTCTAAGATGAACTGTCTCTAGCAGGTTGCATTAAGCATTCCTCAAAATGATTCTGAAATCTTTAGTCTCATGAACTCTATTGTGTATCACGTCTCATCAAAGGGCATAATAAAAAAAAAATCAAAATGTCTGAGTAGCTAATCTTAAAGCTAATCTTAATTCACCTATTTCAGGAAAGTGGGAGAGTTTATCAACTTACCACATTATCAGAAAATTGATTGATCTTTTCCCCTTTCTTTTATTTTGCAATAACAAATCATTTGGCTCTTACCCATCCACTTCTGACGCAGTACAGCCTAACCCTTTCTTCCTGACTACCCCACACGTCACCTAGTAGGATTGCTTGCTGTATACCCTAGGGGTCCCAAATTTTATCTCAGGTGAGTGTTGTCCCAGCTATGGTGACACTGACCATGAACACACCATGAGATGTCAGACAAGGGCTCTGGCAGATGACCAAATCCAATTCAGCAACACTTGGCAAGTGCAACAAAAAGTGAAATTATTGCCAATATAGGCTGTCCCACTCTGCATAAAAAATGAGGAGTTGAGAGACAAATTACTGTATCATCTTTTTTTCCTGTAAGACCAGTTAAAATCAGGATTTTTTTTAACCCCTCAGGAATAAATTCAGTCTGAAAAACACATACTCACTAGTTTTCTTCAGAACTTAGTTTCACAGGAAACAAACATCAGACTATAGTACAGCTGTCTGGTCTTGCAAGCTAAGTGTAAATGAACATCTTGGAATCAAACTCAAAGTTTTGACTTGCTGTGTATTTTTTTAATCTCTTCCCTTCCAGTGGATTAGTTTTATTAGATGTGATTGCTCTTCCCAGACCTAATCCAACCTTGCAAAATACAAAAACATTACATGCTTTTGGAATGTACATTCCCTGTGACACTTGTGTTATTCTGAGCCTGGTAATTATTTCCCTCATTTTGCACTTACCAAGTGTTTTTGAGTGAACAGAAAAGCATCATTCTCCTCCTGTCTTCTTCTTTTCCTCAAAACCACTGTACACAATTCCTATTTAAATAAAGTAGCACTCTGGTTCCCCAGTAAAAGGTAATATTTATAATAAATTCCAGTCTTCCAGTCCTCTGGTTCTCATTTTCTGGACTCCAAAGAACTTGGTCTGTTTCCTGTTACTCTCTCAAGTTCAGGACTAGAGGGAAGAAATCCAGTGTCTTTCCTAGTAGATGCAAAAAAAATCAAAATTGCATACCTTTTCTCTGCTTCAAAGGGAAGCTGTAAATGCCCACCATAGCAACTGTCATAATCATTTTGACAAACTGTTCTTTGATTTAACTAGTTGATGATGAACCACTTGGGCCTGGAGGGTGGGCTAAATAAAATACCCTAATTAAATACATTTAAGTGGTCAGCCAGGTCAAAGTGACTGGCTTTGTGCTGAACTTCACATACAGACAAGTATTTGTTTTTAATTGCTCTCTTCAGTTCTATCAAGATTTTCTCAGCCATAGGTTTCAAATTCAGTGAAAAGTGATCTTTTTATGGAACATCTGCATTTTATTCTTAGGGATGGCCAAAAGTAGGATTTGAAACACAATGTGAAATGCATTTTTTTATACCTCTATGCAAAAATTCTGAGAAGCGTTTTCTTTGTTCTGTTTTTCTTTTAGTCCATCTTTAATGGAAAATATTGGATACAATGGGGCTTCACTCCTTTCAGTATGACAAGCAAAATCACTGGGGTGACACCAGAGGCTAATTTGCCTCACTGTATACACCCAAATCTGGTAGACGAGAGAAAAATGACTGCACTTAGGTGAACTAACAGCTCTCGATAAGTGAATAAAAACGGAGATGTGGTGAAGTCAGCTTTTCACTGAGAAGCCTCTCAAGGCACGATAGCCTTGAGGCTCATGTCACTCACTCTCCAGAGCTATCAACATCATTCAGTTTTTCAAATTTAGACCTTTTTACTCTCTTTAACCCACTTTAACCTCCTCTTGGAATGAATATCACCAGGTGTTACAACAATGTGGCATGTTGGAAAGGCATATTGAAAAAAAGAGAGTCAACATTTCCTGCCATACAGCCCTTGTGTTTTTTCCTCTCTTTTGTTTAGAAAACTCAGAAAAAGGAAGAAACAGAGAATCATCTGCCCAAATAGAACGAGAACAGAACATCCCAAAGGAGAAAAAAACAGCCTGTGTCAGAAGCCTTAAAATGCAAGGAGGAAATGTATGCATGCAGGGGGCTGTCAGGAGTGCCAAGCCAGCTGATAGGCATTACTTATCCTGATTACTGGCCATGACAGCACTCCATTCTCGGGAAGCACCCAGCAATTTCGTTGCTGTGCCGTTACAAGCAGGGGCTATGTTGTGAACTCACAGTGCATCAGTCTGAGGAAAAAGTGGTATAAAATATATACGAAGGTTGAAAATGAGAACGTTAAGGTGATTCTTCCCAAGTATCTACCTTGACCAGTGCCAAACCTAATGTGCTACGCTCAGCTTTTAGAATGAGAAAGAAGAAGTAAGGATTTGTGAAAGACAGTTTGTCATTGTGGTAATGACTTTACAAACAGAAATTCTTCTTTATGCTTTGGTTATCCCAGTGTTTCTGTGTGACCTCTATTCAGGAAGGAGAGGTTACAGGAATTTCAGCATTGAGTAGAAATGCAAAGACATTTAAGTTAAAGGACAAAGTTTGTACATGGACAACTTTGGAAAAATTTGGAAAAAAAGTGTGGCAGGAAACTAGCCACAAATCGAAGGGGACTAGGAATCACAATAAAACTCCTTCCTGAGCAATATTCTTCTGCAACTTTCTTCTAACAGTAATTGAGGCAAAGCTACATGGCTCATTTTAAGGTAGAAATTGTTCACCAAATAAAAGGACTTGCAGCAGTGTGTGTCTAGTAGCAGAACCCTGGGCTCGAAGACTATATCCATACAGATCCCTCTTTTAACTGTTACATACTGCAGTCTCAGAAATTGCCTCTAAGAAACCCAGCTGTGCTCACACTGTACTGCAACGGGTGCTAGGTAAACAGTAAGCATACCCCACACCTACCTCTTTTTTCACTGATCCTGTGCTCCAAGTATGTGCCTCATGGATCTGACTCTCTTATAGCTTTCTTCATCCGGTGGTCTATGTTACTTTGCTTTGTTGTTTTTTACATGCTTACCTTAACATGGGTTCCTTGCCAAGAGGAGAAAATGAGAAGGTTCAGTAGGCTCATAGCATTACACATGATCCAGTTTGATCCTTGCAATCAAGAATGGAGAAACTTCTGTGGCTTGTGTTCATCTAGGGGCTCTGTGGAAGCAAACAGTCCTGCCAGTTGAAAAGTGGCGTGCCCTTTTCTGTACTGTTCCAATGGAGAGGCTCACCAGCTCACATTTGTGGGGCATGCCGGAGGAGTCTCCCTCTAGATAAGACCCCCTCATTACTTATCATCTGAGCCTCTGAATGACTTGGTGTGTCTGCCTTCTCTTACCCTCAATTCAGACTTTCTCCTACTAGTATCTTTTGTACAGGCATAAAACTTGTAGTAGTTTTATCACTGTAACATGGTTGTTATTTGAACACCATGTGAAAAACACAGGCTGCCTCCTGGCTTTTTTTCTACATGGTTCAACAGGATGAGGAGTCTTGTGTACTCATTCCCTGCTGCCACACACAAAACACTTCAACAAAAAAAACCTTGACTACTTGAGGATAGGAACTGACAACCCAAGAACTTGTGCTGGTCAGGGACTGAGTGCTAAAAGTGCCAGCTATTTCATAAGAACAAGTGCAGAGATCATTCTCCAGTTGCCTGGTAAATGCCAGCCACTGGCAAGTCATATGAAATCAGAAGGACTTATGAGCATTTAATTCTATTTAGGTTCTTATCGCATATCACTGTGATACGTGATAATGACCTTATTTCATTACTTTGATAAATTGAGGTTCATTGTGAAAACTGGGTCTGCATTGAAACAGATTAGGATTTCTATTTGGCAGAGTTTTGCCATGTCAGGGTTCAGAATAAGGGCTATGAAAGCTGATCATATGCCTAACATATAGTACTAATATGTTCTTTCCTACACAAGCATTCAGGGAATTTAAAAAAGAAAATCCTATTATTGTGTTAGATTGTTCTACTGTAATTCATTTTCTGCTTCTTGAATGCCTGACGAGGTTTTTTAGTCTGGTTCCAAAATGCATTTGTGTCAACTCTTAAGCAAAAACACCATAAAAACCTCCAAACAGATTGGAGGCTTTGTCATATGAAAAAAAAGTATCCATTGAAGGATCAAATGTGGCCATTAAACTGATGTTAACTAATTCAACTCTGAATTTAGTGCTGAGTAATAAAAAACTAAGGTATTAAAGCCCTGTGCCATCCAGTCCTGTCATCGTAGCTGTTTGCAGTTGTTGTGCTCTTCCTCATGTCGCAATGTGTCTAAGCTCCTCACAAAGATGACAAGGTGTGAGCAGTTGGAGGAAAAGTGATGGGTATCATCATTCTTACTTTGCCTAAGGCACCTTGGGAAAAAGAATGCAGCTTTCACTCATTTCAAACTACCTCATGTTCTGAATGCTCTATTGCGTGGGAGAATGGTGAATAATCCACCAGAAATTAGTCATATTTTGATCTTTCTGTTATACTAATATACCTCTCTTAAGAGCAGAAAGAGAGTTGTTCTTTCCATGTTCCTAGCTGACATACACCTCTGTTCAGAGGAGTGGAATATATTCCTCACCTCTCCCGTCACGTTCTGCTGAGGGCCGGTGTATTCTGTAACAAAGTGCTTGTGGATTTGGGGTGGATGAATGTGTAACTATAGTATACATTTCACTGGATAATAATGAAACCATTTGTAAAAGCTACCAAAAGAGTTGCTAGTATAAAATGCAGTATTCTTTGTTAAAAAAAAAAAGTATGAAAAGCAGTACATGTTTAAGTATTATGACATATACAAAAATAAAGAAAAAGAGGGAGTGAGAAAGAGAATATCTGTAAGTCTTTTGAAATCAGTGTAGTCTCATTGGTTACACCTGCTATTAGTTTGGCCCAAGGTGAGCTATTTAGTGAGCCAGCAAGAAAAATGTCTAAGTGATGAAGTGGAAGACATCACATGAGTTATAATTTGAGCAACATTCCCAATAACAGTAGTTGGATAATAGCTCCCAAAAGAAGTAATTTTCTTCCTTCTCTTTCTGGACACATAATTCACATTACAGAACCAATTAACAGGACTAATGAGTGAGAGAAGATGCAATGAAGGACTCTGCCTGAGAAGCATAAGGATGCTGAACTTAATTATGAAAAGCTTTTTTTTTAAAAAAGGGGTAGGGGGGAGAAAAGAAAAAAAAAATATTGATTTAAGTCTCAGGAAACATTGCTGAATTTCTAAACTATAATGTTTTGGGATCACATAATGTCTCACAAGTAGAAACTAATTTTCTGATAAATTTGCTGATAAGTTGAAGCAGAGCCTACTTCTAGAATCTAGACTTTTTGAAAAAATCTTAGCAATAGATACTTTGGTTCTAAAAAAGAATTTCATATCTCTTCTGAAAAAGAATGAAGCTCTGTGTCTTACTTGACAAAAATATACAACAAGTAATTGCAGAGAGAACCAGTATCAATTCTTACCATTATAATTACCAACACTTTCTAATACAAAATATTGTTCAGCGTGGTTTATACATCGTTATCAAATTTTAATCTTTGGATTGAAAAATTATTTCATATACAGGTAAGCATACCCAGGTGTGCTTTTTCTTTTAACTTAAAAATTAACCAAATTCATTTCTAATGTTTTTTTACATTTCTCATAGCATGGCTCTTTCCCCATGAATTGTTCTTGTCCGTTTATGATATACTTTGGAACATCCTGATCTAAAAAAGTGATAAAATATGCATTAATGCACCAAACTATAATTCCATATTCAAATTTTATTCAGTTACCAAGTAGTATGCAACCATCATACCCCTTTTTATCACAGTATTTGGTACATATTATAGAGACAAGAAGATTGAGTTTCATTTGCTTGGACTGCACAGTAAGAAGCAGGACACATATAGATTCCCTGTTAGTCATCTACTTTATGACTTGTGTAAATTGCTTTTTCTGAGTTTTCTCATTCAGAAAATTTTCATTTTCATTCAGGAAATAAAAATACAAATGTTTTCCTCTAAAACTTCAAAACTCTGTATAGGAAGATGGTTCATTTCTGTTTTTGATAGCAAGATGTTTCAGATGTGTCCTTGACACCAAAAAAAAAAAAAAAAAGTGTCATTGTTAAAAAAATTGCTTTCCTACTCTTTTATTCTAATTATTGCTATTTGATATAACAAGTGACTGTGTCAACATGTACAGAAGACAATAGCACTGTATCAAATAAGCTAAGAGTCAGATTCAAGTCTAGATTAAGATTTTCTTAATCATTCCTGAAGATCAGGACTTTCCTGAACATAACAGGGAAGGCAAGCAGTTATTGTGGATATAAAAGCATTTTTCTTCTCTTTAATTTAATTCCATGTCCATGATTAAGTTTTGAAACAATATACTTATTGTGCTACTGTAACTAGATAAACTAACAAAGCTATTTAAAAGGGTTTTGGATCCCTAACTTCAAAAATCAGGAGTCGAAAATCCAAATGCCAAACTTCAAGTGATGTAAAATATAATAATAATGAAAAAACAGTAAATTGCAGGGAAAAAATATTATTTTTGATAGTATTACAGCTTTCTCTTTTCCCGTGGAAAAATTATCATAAGAAAATATCTTTTATTTCATTCTTACATAGCTTTTCATGGATTATTTGCAGCAATTTTCTCATCTTTAGAAAATTTAGCATAGAAAAGTTCTATTTTCTCAGACGTTCACCTGTAAATAGTAACAGAAATGTTGAAAACATTCTAAAACTTGTGTTTGAAATACATTGGTGAGCTATTGATAAAAAGGACATAAGATACCACCTAAGAGAATCCAGGCAATTGCATGACAAAACTCAATGTATTATAAATGTGCATCTGGAAGAATGAAACTAGGTAAGTTGTTTAAGAAGAAACAAGAAAGGAAAATTGTATCCATTTTCTAGGCATCTTTTTTTTTTTTTTTTTTTTTTTTTTTGTGGTGTGCTTAAGACATTTTGCGGCAGTAGTAATAAGAAAGAAAAGAATTGTCTTTTCTGTTTTCTATCAGTATAGCATCTTAGTAGCCAGTTCAAAAACCAAACCTAGGGCTATTCTCTAAAACCTTTCTTTTTGATATTTGGAAGACAGAGATTTTTAGATATGTAGATTTATCTTTTTTATAGATGACTTGGGTTAATATTTAGACACACTAAGGAACATATTCCAGATAAGCTCTTAAATTCAAAGGATGTAGTTTAAGGAAAGGGTCAATAAGGGGAGAAAAGAAAGACAAAGATTACTTTCATATGTAACTGCTTCTGAACGATGGTGTGATCTTCAGATCATCATGGAATGGATGCAGAATGGCTGAGACTTGGTTTTTTTGCTGCAGATTATGATTTTGGTTTTCATATATATGTAATTTTATGTGTATATAAATCATATTTATATATGATCATACATGGTCATATGGTTTATATATGATTTATTAAGTCATATATATATAGAAATGTGTATTCATATATATATATTTATGTATGTATATATGTAATCCAAAATACTTATAGGTTGGTTATATATGTTAATTTGCATGATACACTTACAAATTGTTGCATATCATTTACTTATTTAAATATTTGAGTTTTACATTACCTTCATGTGTTTCATGCCTAAGGAAAACTTTAGCTAGGTAAGACCTAGGTAGTTCTCTGCCATAAATTACAGGAGTAGGAGGGTGATATTAATCTTATGGGACAGATACATCCTTTGGCTATAGTCTTCAAATATCCTCTTATAACCTAGCTATATGTCATTCAATGATTGTTTTGCTGAGGGAAATTATCATCTTTCCTTTTTATATCAGGTTACTACTTGCTTTACAATGCTGAGATACTGTAAATCAAACAGATCTGGGGCCAAGTGAGTTATATAACTTTAGCACATCTGAAAGCCAGGTGCGGGACACTAGCTTGCATTTCTTGTGTGTGCTGCTGCTACTATAATCTTGAATGTGATTTACTCTTGTCTGTCATCATTCAAAGATATTTTGATCACTGTCAGGAATTTCAGCATGTTTTTACATTGAAGAGATCTGGACAGGGTTTTTCAAACTGACCTGAGTGTCTTTGAAAATCCCACTGTTAACTTGACAGCAATGACAAAGAAAATGTATTGTCATGAAATTAGGCAGCTATGAGAGGAAAGGAAAAAAGTAATATCTGCTTTGTCCTCAGTTTCCTCCTATCAGTACAATGGTTCATATACTTCCATTGAAAAGGTAATGGAAATATATATCCAGTCATTCCCATCCACCTTCTCCTTCCCCTTCTTTCTCCCTTGCCTCCCCTTACCTTCCCTTATATGAATTTTGTTGATACTGATTTGTAACCAACAGACCATATCGAAAGACCTGTCACACTCCATCAGGTAAAAATGTAACAAACATGTTTTGAAACCCATTACATGCCTAAAGTCTTGTATTTGTTCATTAAAATTTGTCCATTCAAACAACAACAACAAAGTGCAATTAAGTTTGATTTATCAGTAGAAGTAGACCATTGTGTTTTCTCTTATGTGGAATGTAACTATGTGTCCCTTTATGTGGAAGATTAACATGAAATCTACTGTGCAAAAATTTTTATTTAGATCCAAATAGTGTGCTACATCATTCATTTAGAATATGTGAATATCTCTGATAATAAATAAGTCATAAGAAGCATATCAGGATTAAGGAAATACATATGAATTTTGTGAATAATCCATAAAATTATTTTTTCATTGACACACAAAAATAGTTTCAACTCACAAGGTTTATTTCAGTTTCAACTCACAAGGTTTATTTCAGTTTCCAAAGATATTATGAATAAAAGAAAGTCCACAGGTAAAATAGCCTGTTGAATGGCAGTTTTAAATTATAGAGAACGCACCAACTTTTTTAAGAGACTTGAAGGAATACCTCAAATTTTCATAAGGTTTGCTTTTTTCTTGGGTATTACCTTATGTGAAGCAGAGATTTTGAGGGGGATAAAAACACCGCCATTACTTTTCCACTAATAGCTTTACTGCCGCTAAGTTTTCATGCTCCTTTATTTGAGGCATTTTGAACAAAAGCACTGCCATTTTAGGTTTGATTATAGTAAATGGCTCACTTTTCTTAACTGAACTGTTATTCTGTTTGCTATTTAGAGGTGACCGGGAGTCTAATTTGATTTGTGACCCTATCCAAGAATTATAGTGTGGTCCCGTGAAGGAAAAGAATATACCTTGATTGTACCAAATAAAGACAAAATAGAAAAATAACACTCTTAAAAAGCTTCTAAGATGTAAGTGCATTTTTATCACATGAATCTCATGCTGTTTTATGTTTTTTTCCAAAGTTCAGGAACGCGGGTATAGGTTATCAAAGTTTCTTTTCTACTGTTTAAACCCGTGAAATCGAGATGTTCCATTTTCCTGCAATGGCAATTTAATTAAAAGTCATATTCCAGTTAGATGAATGTCTAGGGATTATTTTGGGAAGAACACTTTCCCTTTTCAATATTAGGATTGAAAAAAGATTTTTTCCTATATTTAGCAAGCTGTACCTAACTTTACTTAGACACTAATTTGCCTCCATTTCTCTTTTTGCAGTCTCTGCTAAACAGAAGCAAAGCTACATATTTGAGTTCATCCAAAATTTGAATTTGTAGCTTCAAAAAGTTTAGGATTCACCTGTGTTATTTGTGGGAAGTGTCTTGCAACAAATCCAGTGTGATTCATTCTTATAGAGCCTTGACTGTCTCTCAGCCATCATCCGCAATAGATCTTTTCAGTTAAATAGAGAGGAAAATCTTCTCCTAATTGTTGGATCTTCAACAAATTTAAGTTACTCTTTTCTTCTGTTTGCATTTTAAATGGATCTATTGTAGATAACCATTCATATATTTTGGTCTTTTCTAGTATTTATTAACTTGTCACACCAAATTATGTCTATAACAGATGACAGAAGGCTGAAAGAATAGACTACTGATTGCTAATGCAGAAGAAAAGGGTATCACCATAATTCTGACTTGACTTACAAAAGGAATATACTTATATGAAAACAAAGGATGATCAAATTGCCACATGATAGCCCTCTGTATCCAGTGGATAACTTGCACTGAACAAAGGAAAATTTTGTGACTCATTCATTCTGTCCGCTTCCCTACCATGCAAGAAAACACTATCAAAAAACATCACATCAAAATTGGCTGCTATGACAGACAACAATTTATGTGATGAACCACTTCAGAACTACAGCTGCATTTGTGGAACGCAGTGCTGCTACACAAACTCAGTAATAGGACACAGAGCCTGATCTTATTATGCCAACTCTGCAACAGGATTATAGTCACTGGATTAAATATTGCCATCAAGAGCCAATATATTAAATGATGCAGATAGAAATCTTTTAAAACTCTAAGCTTCCTTTCTACATTGTGGCTTGTTTTCAATGAATAGCAATGCATGTGATAGGAGTGGATATGCACTGACATGTCTTATAATTGCTAATAGCATGCCACTCAGTTGACTAGGAAGAGGCAAGGTCTTTGTATGTTCTTTCCATGGTATACATTTGTATAATACTTTACATTTTTCCTTCATTTAATGTGTGCGGTTTGAAGATAGCATATGCTTTTATGTAAGGTCATATTATAAAAAGCTTTTATAGCAAATGAACCATGTCTACTCGATATGCCTATTAAAATCAGAGATTTTGTTCATTATTGAGAAAGCTCTTTCATTGCTCTAATGAGAAGGAACTCTTTCTTTCTTTTTTTTTCCCTATTAAAAACAAAAACCTTTGCCTACCTACAGAGAATCTAGCCAGAGACTAACCTGTAATACTGTAGGGCAATGTTTTCTATTCATTCCACATACAGTGCTTCCATTAAAATTAAAAGCAGCATTTCAGCTGCTGGATCTTGATTCTTATTTTTCAGTAAGCATCTAAGAGGTATGTTCTATATTCATTCTGTGTGCAAAATTGCCACAGATGTCAGCAGAAGAGAACAAATGTGTTTAGGATTTGCCCCACTGGTATACTAAGGCAGACTAATAATTCATTTAGACCCAATCCCAGGCCCTTGAGCATCTGTGGCATTAAGACAAGGACAGCTTTCTTGTAACCTCGGGGGAGAAACTAACCCCTATCTGCAGCTTATGCAGATGCCTATATTTTCCTTCCTCCCCGAAGCATAGTCGCAAACTCACTTCAGTTCAAATACCACATGCTTGTCGCAGTGGGAAATAACAGCATGAATGGATTGAGCATACACAATATATCCATGAAATACCAGGCAGTAGGACTGGAAAGGAGCATTCTCTGCTACCGGCTAAATGGCAGGTACCTCACATCTAAAAAGCTTAATAATATTTCCCAAATGATGGCACAAAATGGAGCTAATGAGAATTTATACCTACTGCAGCAGAGATGACCTAGTATTAAATAGAGCCTACTTTTTATTCCCTCCATGATGGAGCTCTGAGGAGTTATCTTTGTTTAAGGCTTACAGTAGTGCTTCGAAGGCACTTGCAAGAATTTACATTTATGTGAATGAGCAGCTCCAGACTTTAAAAGGGGACTTTTCTTAGCTCTTGGTAGTCCAAGATTTGATCATCACCCAAAGTGCAGACATGTCTACGTGCGTCAGGTGTCATTAGTTGGCTTACCACAGCAATGATGAATAAGTCTCTAATAGCCACATATTTCTGATGGGAGTGTTAGCTTTCAATTTGAACTATAAGAAGCAAAATAATTTTGACCTGTTTTTCATTTGGACTATCTGTTGTCATTGGTTTCTCAACTGAGCAACTAATTTGAATAAAAATCATAAACTTAGCATGGATAGATAGACTTAAATGGGTGGAAGTAAGGAAAGCAAAATGACAAGAAAATATTAAAGTCACATTGTTTGAAAACTCCTCTTTATTAAAAAAAAAATCTCAGAACTTGAAGTGTCAAAATTTACTTCAAAGTTTTTATTTCTGTTGTGATTACCATTGAGGTACCTGAGTGCTTTTCTAGGCGTCAGGTCTGGAATGAGATGCTAGAAGTGCTAAATTAAATCTCTATACACATGTTTTTTTAACATGAGAAAAATCTGGAGAAAATAGACGTTGTTTAGCAGTAGGAGATCAACCATCAGAATAAGAGAGAGATGTAATTATACAGTAGTAATGTAATCTTACATGATGGAAGAAATAATTCATCTGAGGCACACTAAACCATGAAACCGTGGTTGTTCTGTTTTGTTGCAGAAACAACAGCCCACAGTCACTTTAAATGCTCTGATAAAATTCATAAACTTGCTGGATAGGCTGTTGATTGCAAGTAGGTTGGGACAGTTGTCATAATGCTAATAAAAAATTAATGAAACTTTTAAACTATCTATCTGATGTGACCAGATGGACTGGGATTGCATTTTAATACCTTCTGTTGCTGTAGTAACCTCACCCCATGCTCTTGGCTTTTGCAAAACCAGTATGTCAAAGTGACGTGCCCTTTGGCAATTTTGTGTTTTCTTCAAGAGTGAGAAAATATTTATGAATGAATCTGTAGGGCTTCTCAAAGAGAAATGTAGGTAATTATTTCTCCAAAGTATCCTTATTTCAGAGGAAACTCTTTTCTACTGGCAGCTTTTCAAGCAAGCACTCCAGCAAATATGTAAAAACTATGCTTAAACCTATGTTTAAAATTCTGTGACTTTCTTCATTTGCACACACACACACAAATATTCTGGCTTTACAGTTTGAGCAACACGGTGGTATTTTGAAGGGATGTATTGAAAATTTGTAATGTTTATTGAAATTAGTAATGTCCTCTTTTAGAAATTTCTCTAGAAACTTCTTTCCTTCTTTTAGAATGTCTTCTACCCTGAGTAACCAATAAAAAAATCTCTTATGTTCAGGAAATAGATGTTCATATTAAAGGAAGACTGAGAAGAGATGTGCCAAATTGAACAATTCAGAAGAGAAGATACTCTGTGATGTTATACCTTTTTTTCATGTCCCTGAAATAAGCAAATCTTTGCTGCAACAGAGCTTTCATTTCCTTACCAACTCTTTCAAGGCTTCAGCCTGTGAATTGCAAGATCTCCAGTTCTTCCAATTCTTTTCAATATTCTTGGTGCTGAAAGTTTTTTGAGTCCAATCCTCTGCCCTGAACAACGTGTTGCCTATGTGAAGAGGTATAGTGATTGATAGGCATAATTCCTTTTATGTGCTTTACCTTGGGAAGGTACACATGTGTCTAGTGATGAGTACAAGACTACTCTTACAGGAGCACAGTGAGAACCTGATACAAATATTTATATAGATATAGGCAGAGGTAGCTGTAAAATACAAATTAAGAAATTCAGAGTATAATTTTGTAGCAGAAAAGTTCACTGTAAGACAATGCCCATATAATAAGTTATTATTTGTAAAGAGGATATTGTATCCCATATTCTATTACTGCAAATACAACCCAAACTAATCAAACCCTGAAAACCCAGAACAGCACATTTTTTCCTGAAGGAATTGTAATACCACCTTATCAATGGGGGCTAAAACTTTGAAGTATTGTCATATCAGAAAAAGCCAAGGAAGGTCATTCCAATTTTCTTAACTACATAGATCTGAAAGCATTAATATCTAAATATTACAAGGGATTATACAGAGAATTATTAAGGTGCTAACCTTTGAAGAAGGTCACTATGTTTTCTTCATAGGATCTACACTTGTAAGCGAAACTGTGGCTGAAAAAAGGTTTAGACAATTCAAATTTGTGCTGGTGTAGTCTGATAAATGAAAGTAGATTGCAGTGGAAGAATAGTTCTGTCCCTCTGCTAGTGATATTTCTTTTCTATTGGCAGCTACGAACTATAAGCGTCAGAAAAAAATATATATTTTGATCAGGTCAATCAACAGTTAGGAGCTGGAATGCACAGAAAGCAGATCTGAAAAGGTACTGATTTAGAAAAAGAATTGTAATCTAAATAGCTAGTATTCAGAAGTGCATGTCCAGTATCAGGGGTCACACACAATCACATAATTCAGAATACTCCTTTACAAAGAGTGTATTGCAGATGATTTTCTTTGATGTTGGCAATCAAACAGCAGCTGTATGGCAAGGAAAGCAATCACTTGTGTGGAAATTTTGAAACAGTTTAGTGTAAGAAATATGAAAACCAGCATGGAAAGAGAGAGGGAATATTTACCAGCAAGATTACCGCAGACTACCAGATATGAGTCATCAAGCTGATGCTAGTGTTTGCATGACATCTGTAGCTACTGTGGTTGCCCCTGAAGGGAAGAGATGAGTCTATGGGACAACAACCACAAAGTCTGTCAAGCGGGTGTGATGCTGTTATATCTAAGGCAGGATCTAGTTGGCCAGAGCACATTTTTTTTAGTGATGGTTGAAACATGAACTACTCACCAGAAGCAGAAGAATTGCAGGATGACCCTGCTATACTGCTAACTTAAAAAATCTCCCTTCCATTTCAACAACAATATTTTTCCTTTCAACCTGAGCACATTGTTCTGATGAGTGTTCAAAGTTAGCCAACAAGCTACAGTGCTTTTTTTACAAAATCTTTATGCAACACAAAAGATAGAAAAGTTTCATATTTGTGCAAATTAAAGAGCCAATAGTAAGTGGAACATCAGGGCTGTGAATGTGAAAAGAATTCCCTAGCAGCTATATTTCATTGGAGAGTTCGCAGCAATTTAGTTTTCATTATTTTAATTCTCCTACATGGTAAAAATATTCATAAGTGGAAGGAAGGAGCACTATTCAAATGTCAGCCATTTCTCCCTTCTCAAATAATCATTCAAGTTCCTTTACTTAGGAATAGATATATCATGAGTTTTATTTCTCTCTTTTTCAGCCTTCCTGACTGTCTGAGAAATAGGCTTAATAGATTGCAGATTATTTATGGGTTTCCTTGGTGGGGATCAGGTAATGTATGTATATTGGTAGCTAGCTAGCTTATCAAGAAGAAGCTGACTTGAAGAATTGAGCAGAGAAGACAGTTTCGAAGTGGTGAAACATGTAGTTTTACCTCTTATGGAAGGCAGTTCACTAGTTTTGAGAGGTTGTCAGCCTCTCAAAAACTGCACAAAAATACTGTGATTCACCAAACTTTCCTTTCCCTTTCTCTAAGGGTTTTTGGCTAAATAATGATGCACATTATGCAAGCAAATGTGAAATACTCACTGTCTTCAGCTCTGCAGCTTTAATTAGGCGCTTATAGGCTTCTTGAGCACCTAATGAAAACTATGTTTCATAACCTATTGTAAGTTTGCCCTTATTAAAGATATTATCCAGTGTCGTTGTCTTCTTACGTTGTTGTTGTTTTAGAAAATGAATGTAGTAATGAATAAAAGCATCTTTATCAGTTCATAGTCCTTTCTATGTTTCTAACACTTTCTGTTTCAATTTCTATTCAATTTCCATTTCTATTCAGCTAGCTAATAATTGCTTTTTGTTAAGCATGAATGTATTTTCAATCTATACTCAGCCACACAGGTTTTTTTTTTGTGTGTGTGTTAATTTGTATGTAAAGCAGTCTATGAGTTCTGAAAATCCTTCTTGAAGGAAAAGACGTGATAAGTATGTGTTGCAATTTTGGCAGAAGAGCTGGATGGCTGCATAATACTTGCTAGAAGTATACACAGAAACTTCACTACTGGCCTTAAGGCCATATTTTCACCTGTAGTAAGTTGCACTCTCCTTACTTTTTCTGCACAAGTTGCTTTTACTATGCAGAGCTTTCATTTGCTACTTGTCCAATTTTAAACTTCATCTCATTCCCCGCCCAAAGCATGATGAATCAAAAACATCCAGTAAACACGTTAGCAAGCCCAAGAAGGCCTTTGCTTTCCGATTTCTTTTTCAGCTCTGCTTCCACTTGTTTTCTTCCTCAGATCTGATACTAATCCCACAGCAACTTCCTGAATTACTTTGTAAACAGTATGGAGCAAAAAAAAGAAAAAAAAAATGACCATATACAGAGAAGAATGAACCCTTTCCTTGCATGCTTTCCTGTTGATCCCAACCTTCAGTTTAAATGATAAATATATATGTTGATATACTTAATAAAAATAGATACTTAAATGATCAATGACTGTTTAAGTCAGACCACAGTTTGCACCACGGTCTTCAAGCATTGATAATCCTCGAGCACGCACTGTCATTAGAGTCATCTGTATGGATAAATTGATTTTAACAGCTGAATTATTGCCCCAAAAAGCGGTCATAGCTGAGGGGGTTTTTAATTATTATTTTATTTTTGTTGGTAAAATTTGATAAAAGTTCTCTCTATATATTGCTTGGATGTGATTACAAGTGTTTAGTGGACCTATAAACTTAAAAGTTCACTCAGAAGAATTGCCTAAAAGTGTTATACACATGTTCTTATGATAGGCCATTCTAGTTATCAGAACTGCAAAGGTTATTTATGTACAGAAGTAATAAGGAGAGAGTTAGAGCAGGCTTATACTTTTGAAAATAAATTTAAATCCCAACAACTTCTGCTTTCTTTTGGCAATGAACTTCTGGTCTAGCCTTTCAGATTACATGAATTAGGTTGAGAGTGTCCTCTAGAACATATTTGATGAAATGATTCTTCCAAAGGAATTTCTCCTTCTCTCTCACATACTCTGAGACAGTTAGGAGTTTAAAGTATAGACTTCAACATAGAAACAAGCAAATTATTTTCGTAATAGAAGCAGTCAGGCCAAAGTTATACAAGCCCTAAAAATCAAAGGTTTCTTCCTGAAAAAAAATATATATGCACACACATTCTTTCATGTCAATGAAGAGATTAAGTGATGAAACAATTTTGATAGAACTGATGAGAACAATCAAATTTCTACTACAGACATTCAGTACAGAATATCTACTCTCCTTGTGATTAATCATCCCCTCAAAGAGTTCTGTTAATTAGATGAACCTCTTTTGAAATGTACTAGAGGTGTTGAAACATCTTTTCTTCTTTAACATACAGACACAGATACATACACAATATATTTTTGGTACCTATACTAAATAAATGTTATTTTTCACCTCAGTCCTTCTTATAAGTAGGACCTAATTTGCTTATAAAATAGTTTAAATAAATGACTGCGTGATACAAAAACACTCTTCAGGTAAATTAGCTGTCAAAGTAACAAGTTTTTGATAAGTTCACAACATTACTTTTAGTTTTGTCATTTTTCCTGGTTTGTTGTTGCTTTAAAGACATTTATGGAGACACCTTCTCTGATCCAAAGCTGACTTATTCCATATTCCGTTCTCTTTATGCAGACTTCTTGAGGGAAAAGGGAAATTTCCCATTCCAACTATAGGAGCCTTTTAATATTTGAAATAATATGTCTTTTTTTTCTACTACCTGATTCAAAACTTACGCTTCCTCTAATATTAAGAAAAAATCAGCTTGAAACCAGAACATAGTTTCAATATTTCAGAACAGTATTTCAGTTGTATGATGGAATTTTGACAATGTGATAAACGTTGAAACTAGCGCAGCTAATAATGATATCATCACTGAAGAAAAGGACATCACTGTCTGGTTTACTGTATTTTTTACCTTTTCATGGGACTATGTCCTCTACATATTTTTTTCAGTCAATAGCACAGTCTCTTTAGGAGATCAAGTCCTCTTGCCCAACAAATATCTCTGTGCTTGCTTCATTCTCCTCTGGCTGTTTCAGTAGACAATAGACAATTAATTGTTCTCACTTCTTTCTTTTCTCCCATCTTTTTCTGCTAAATTTATGTAGAAGTGCAATAACGCCCCTTTGTCTTCAATGTGTCAAAATTCAAGCACCTATGTTGATGTATGGCACATCTCCAATAGAAGTAATATAGCCCATGGAGCCAGACCTATACTTCTTTTTTGCTCCCTATGCAATCTTTTTTCATGACTGTGTGAATAAAAGGACATGAAAAGGACAGAGAGAAAGGATACTTTTACAAGAAAGACATCATGTTCCAGGTGCCAGGAGGAGCTTTCATTAGGAGGCATCCACTCTGTACTGTAGTGTTTGGTTTAACAGCATTTTTGCAGGTGAAAATGCACATCTAAATGTTTTCACAAAAGATAGAATCGAAAGATCGAGTGGCTAAAGAAAAATGAATTTAACAGGTACAGTTTTAGATTTCTGAATTGAGTAGTTTGGGGTGGAATCTTCATAGAATTGAGAAACTGCCCCTCCACTCATCTGTTTTAATCTCAGACTTTTCCTCTAAGGCAGAGAGCTGTGAGTGCTTCTAGAGGGGAATTTCAGATAAACTGTTCTTACAGGCAAAACAGTCTATTTTGATTAAGTCTTCTCCTTTGAACAGGTAAAATTTCTGGCTGAAATCTTCAATTACCTTTTGTTTGACAAGATTTGAAGTAAAAGAAAATCTCTCTCACAATGGAAACTGTCCAGCATCCTATTAATTGGAAATAACACTACTCGTTATGCATAGAATATACTCACACAGCTTTTTTCCAGATTAAAATTTAAATACAATTAATTTATGTAGCTATTTTACTTACCGATTAAATCTCAATCTATGTTTAAGCAAGTTATGAACAAAAAAAAACCCTAAAATGATAATTACATCAACCTAATTTTGCTTAACAAAGAAATAAATTCTGCTACCCTTTCTCTTTATGTAACCTTTGTTATATGTCAGTCCCAGAGAGCATATCAAGAAACTAAATAATTAAACGAATTTCGTTATCACTCCCTCTATCTTAGATGATAGGCCACAGGTCAAACTATCATACTGTTTAAATGCACCTCCAAGGATTAGCCCAATACTCTTGACTGACAAAAATATCTATCTTCTGCCATATGTACGCACAGGGGAGAATTAACAAAATCAATGTCCTAAATAAATATTGTCTTCCCCTATGCCAATTCTCACAACTTCATAAGCAATTCAGATCTAAAGGACTGTTCTCTGAACGCTTGCAGCTTTATAGGTGAACAGTTACTGATGTATGCAGCAATAAATACTGATTAACTCTCACACCATCAGCAAGCAAAGGGTTACTCTTCTTTAAGTACTTACAATTCTGCAGATGTTTCTAGAAATTTACCAGACTCAGAAGAGGACTCTTTGTCTGGAGCTATTAAAAAACTTCCCTGTCAGCAAGCATCAGGAGCCTCATAGGAGAGATATAAAGCAGCAGGAGGGAACAAATAAGCCTGAATTGGCTAAGTTGGGACAATATGCTCGGTGCTTTATCACCATCCTCCCACTTTGACACATAAGAAGTAATACATAGATACTAGGTTTTATTGGCCAAGGTTCAGGAGTAGAGCTTGGCATCCATGTCAGGAGCTATGCATATCTGAGGCACCTACCCATGAAAAGGGAACAGAGACCCGTCTATACCTAAATTCAGTCAGGATCAAGAAACCGTTTTTGCCAAAGGATGTTTGTAGGCTTGCTTATTAGAACTTGCTGAACATACCTTAGCAGCATTGGAGCCTTTATTGGCTTCATTGGCTACTTAATCATATTATTAAAATACCATTAGCAATCTCAAATGAAAACTCTCTCCCAGGAAGTGGGAAACATGGTCTTTGTGTTTTGACAGGATTGATGTGATGTTTCTCAGGAAAAATGCTCTCTCCACCAGATAGATAGTCAGTGTTCATGTATTCTTGTTTCTCCTCACATTACAAATTCCCATTTCCTTGCTGATGCTCACATGTCACCATACAGTGTGGTAGACAGTGCTCCTGCCTAATAGGTTATGTCTTAGTGGCTAAAGCATTTTCTGAAGAAGTGGATGTTTACAAACAGACGTCTCCCAATTCTGCAGTGCTGCAATACTCATTGGGGTGGGGAAAGAGTCATTCTGTTCCTCTTCTGGCTATGTTTTATAGAAACATTACAGTCATCATTACACTTTCTGAATGGTTTGGCCTTGCCTAGGCAGATATACCTAGGTGTAGGTATTCTGTAAGTACAAGTGCAATACCCAGTTTCTTAGCTGAGGGGAACACAGCTCTTTCACTACCTTTCTTCCTGTGTTTCCTTCTCAGAAAAATCTGCTATGAACCAAAGAACAGTGTATGTTCCCTGCCACTGTGGGGTTAAGATATCCATTGCCCCCCCTTACTGGGCAATCACCTATGCTAAAGATCTCCTTTAGACAGAGACTAGGGACTTTAATTCAGGATGGCAACTGAAATTTAAAATCCAAATTGTAATTCAGGGTGGTGATTTAATAACATCTTTACAATCAAAATGATTTTGCTTAATAATCTTATTTTCATCAAGCCAATCTTTTTTATTTATTTGTTCTTTTTTATTATTATTTATTCTATATGTTTCCTTCTGAATTGAAAATCATGTGAAGAGCTATCCCTGATGAAGGATTTTAGTTATCTACCAAAACCACCTGCATTTTAGGATCCCGACCTCCAGTTTATATGTGTGACTTCGAGTTCTGACACAGTTAATGTGCTCACAGCAGTGTCTTTTATTATCTTAATCTTTTAATTTTCTTTGAGAAAAAGAGAAAAAAAAAAGTCTTCTTCAAGCTGAGTTGATCCAGACTATAACATTTTGTATTTTCAAATCAAACTGCTCTGTTTGATTCTGGGTTTGTCACAGCCAAGCTATACCCTCCTGTGATGACAAAATGCTTAGCAGGATCAGGAAGTAGTTCATGTATGTCATACCTTCATGCTCTCCAAAGGTCCAGCCATCCTGCAGCTGGATTACAGCTACCATGATATAAGGCAGACTTCATCACACTGAACTACTACAGGCCATTAGCGTATCCCAGAATTTATGGGCTGCCTGAGGAGCATCAGTCACAAAGAATAATGTAGTTTTTGTGGCACCCAAATGACAGGCAAGATCAGGCATACCACAGTAACTCAGCTGAGTATTGGATGAAGTCAGATCACTTTGAGATACATTTATTTTTTTCTATTCCACTGAACAAATTGGAGTGAAAGATTTTAATTTTAGGACCATCAAAGTGTTTCATTTCAATGGAAGGCAACGCTGATTTGCAAATATCTCTATGTGTTAAAAAGTGCATGAAAATGAAGAGCAATAATGAAAATCAATCAACTTTCTTATCCACTAACTGTGATGTCTATCCAATTACAGCTTATAAAAAGAAAGGGTAATATGGTGGACCTTGAAACAAACAAACAACATACAAAATAACTCCCTGAAGTTAAAGTCTAGTATTATAAAAATATGCATGTCTTCATACACACTATGAAAATAATAAAAACTTTGAAGCATGTTTAGTAGCTACATTATTCTGACCTGACAGCATAGGTGCATCACAGAAATGATTTACTGAATTTTACATCCATTGAATTCAAGATCATTATTTAAAGATTAAAAGTAATTCAGATGTTTGAATACCTGGATAAAATGCAGGCTGTCTTGCTATTAATGAAATAAGTTTCTGTAAAGAAAATAAGGTTATTGTGTATCATTCTGATAAATGATTTTTCTGATAAGATAAAACTTTAATTTTGTTTAGCATCTTCATGAAATTATCCTCAAACACTTTGTACAGTTAAACAAAACAGCTGCTGAGCATAAATAAGAAAAAAAAAATAGGCAGGAGAAAAAAAATGCAAACATTATATTTGAGAAGCAATAGAGTGTGAAAGAGGAAAAGATACAGAGAGGTTTATATATCTATATATATATCTACAACTACAGTACAGTAAACCAACATAAGAAGATTCCATGAGGCTATCCAGGAAGCAGAAAAAAATAAAGAAGAGCTGGAAAAGCCACATTACTCTTCCTCAGTTATTTCTTCTTTTAACTCCTCAAATTGACATGAATTCTTTTACTTACTTCTTTTAGAGTAAACTGGAATAAATAATCCTAAGGAAAACAAATCTGTGTCTACATGGTGAATATTCTGGATATTCTCTGCAGTACGGGTTGTTGCAGAGGACACTGTCTGGCAGATGAGCACCTCCACACCAATCTCAACCCGGGCAATACAGCAATCCAGTAAATGTTTCATTCTGGTCCTCTTGCAGTGCTGGTCTTAGAGGCAGGGAGGTGACAGCACAGTTTTAATGCTGCTGTTGCAATGAACATTTCAATGCTGTTGACAAGGCCACCTGTAAGAGAAAATTCATAGAAAGTTTTTATCACTGTCACAGTTGACTTAAAGTTAACACAAAATCAGAAGTTATCATCCTTTGCTAATGCAGGCAAATAGACAAGCAATGCATCCTGGTTTGCTGTGGTGTCGTTAGCTGGAATAGAAAGATCCAATGGGGAAATGATCTGCAGTAAAATTCTGTTTTTTTTTATGGTCTTCTAAGACTTGACATTTATGAAAGATGCAATGGAGTAAAATCTTCTATAATTAAGAAATAGTTACTAATCCTTCATGGTCAAATGCTAGAGATTAGAAGTCAGTTCGTGATTGAAGCTTCACATCCGTTTAACAATTCTAGTGTTTCAGAAATTGTTTCAATAATTCAAATTATTTTCTATCAAAAATATTTTGTAACTTATTTGGAATTCTTGGTGATATATATAGCTTTTCTTTCTCTGAACAATATTGTTATAGAAAAGCAACTCCCCAGTAAACTCTAGGAACAAAAAGAAATACATTTTAGCTACTTTCTTGTGTGAAGTAATACACTTTTGGGATGACACATCAAGACTGATATATTTCTAAAGATGGAAATTACTTGTGCCAGCAGGTTTCAGTCTAAAATAAGTTCTTTTTTTCCTTCATTTATTTTTAAAAAAACATCTTTACCTGGTCTGGCTCTGTCTGTAGGTTTTCTTGACATGCAGATACCCATATATTTTTACAGAATTGTGCCACTTTGATTTCAATACTACTCAATTTAGTACTAATTTTAATAATAACTGCAAACCCTGTGTCCTTCTTTGCACGATAAGCAGAAGGTGAGCTGAAAGGATGGATTATCTGAATTAAGAGAGAGGGAAATTTAACAGAATAAACCAGGCCAAGATTAATGGCAAAGCCATGAAACCATAAGCCTCATGGGCCTGATTTCCTAAATTATTCTATATTCTGCATTCTTTGGCAGGGAAAAAATACTCAAACTCAATAACAGCAAAGCAAGTGTATGCGTAACATGATGACTGTATTATAATCACCGGGGTACACCTGTTAGAAAGCAGGCATGGCTCTGAAGTCTTTCACTTTCTCTAGCTTTTTTTTCCTTCTTTTGTCTATTACTTATGGTAATACTTGGAGATACTAGTACTCTTCTCACTATTTGTTCTCTAAATTTCCATGTGTTGGAATCATTGACAAACTTCTGATAAACAAATGCTGACATCTTCAAGGATGTGCTGAGAAAAACCCTAGACTTTGACAAGGCTTAATTCTAATATATAAAAATTATGCTTAACAAAGTAGAACGATTTCATACAATAAATTTTCTAATGTTTTATGCAGTCTAACTTTGGTACTTTCTGCCCTTCTGCAACTATTCCATGGATTAATGTATTTGACTAAAAAAAAAAAAAATAGATTCTTAATACACTTCTTAATACACAGCTTAAATATTTTCCTTCTCTCACTGCTCAAAAACTAATAATCTCCCTCTGGTGCTTACAGTACACTTTGACTGCTATTAAGATTTGTAACTGTCTCTCCCTTATTCTCATAGCCAATTTACACCTCTTTATCCTTCTTAAATTTTTCCTGTATGCCAGTTCTTCAGCCCCATGATATTTTTGTGCTGTTTGCTGAACTTCTTAGACTTTAATAATCTCTTTCTTGTAATGAGGTGTCTAGGGTTGAAGAGATTTCCAATATTCCAAACAGAACTATATGAAAAATAACTCTTATGGCACTTTACTGGTTTGTGATATGATGCTTTTGAATATCCATGACATGTCCAGATTTTATAATGATCATGTAAGAAGTAGTCTAATAACTAGAAATAAACCCCAATGAAATTTCCACTTAATCCAGATTTATTTTAGAACTATTACTATTAATAATACTAATTAGTGTTATTAGCATTATTTTAAGATGATGATGAAAAGTATAGACAGACTGCTGATCTGTAAAACTCAAAAGTGATATTAATGTAGAATGTTTAGCTCCTATATGGAAAGAAAAAAAAAAAAAAAAAACAAAAGAGAGAGAGGAAAAAAAGGAGAACTGAGAAATTAGGGTATATTGAGTCTTTTGGTAATCACACTTGTGCACTCTCCAAGCTACAGCTGATTCATCTGTCTAGCCTTTTGTTTGGGCAGAGCTCCAATCGGCCTGCAAAAAGATTTTTTTCCCAACATTACTATACTGTTGCTTGAAGTTCTGTCTAGTAAATGGTTCTTTAAGACCACCTTTTTCATTTCTATCATTTCACATTTTCTTTCTCAGCACTTCTCTGTGTTTGCTACCTGTACTGCTTGCATATTTTCTATGAACTTTATTTTACGTTTCATCATGAATTTCATGTTTTTTTGTGATATAAGATCTTACAGAGGGAAAGACGCAAACCTGTATTCAAGAGCCCAGCAGGTGGCTACTCAGCTTGACTTTTTGTTTCTGATGGAAACATCTTTCAACAGAAAACGAAAAGAGAAGGAAGTCAAATGTAGTTTATTAAAAAAGCTAATCCAGGTTTCCAATATGGAGGAAGGTATTAAGGAAATTTTAAATATTGATGAGTTATAGCCAAAATATAGATTTTAAAAAGTGTGTTTGACTGCATCTGTTGAAATGTTGATTCCTAAGAGATTTCACTTCTAGAAAAGCCAAAATTAAAAAAAAATGTGAAGGAGTCCTGTTATCAGTAATACATGGATAGTGAAGATGTGAAAATTAACGTAAGTGTCTTTTCTGATACCCCACTTCAGAGCACCTCCCATATTCTTACCTCCCATCTAATTCTGCCTATATCAGAGAGAGCTACCATAGTATAATGTCTGCAGATGAAAAAATACCATTACCTCTGTCATCCCAAGTTTGCTAACTCATTCAGGAGAGGTATTTTTATTTTGGATTTTGGATAGTTTTCCTGGCAGTAAATGTGAGATTGATAAGTGTGAGGAATCATCTGATCCTGCAAGACTGAAAAAAAATGGAGGAAGTTAACACATAACAGGCATAACAACTTGTGTGGTTTGTTGGCTAAAGAGGTGCAAGGACTGGGATGGGAGATTTATCAAGAACCTCATCTCAGGATAACACCAAAGAACTCCTTAAGCCTGACCTGGTTTTGGTTAGAAGGATCTGTGCGATTGTAGTGGATATTACAGTCCTCTGCGAGAGCGGGTTAACAACCTTGAGTGACGTAGCGGCAGAGAAAGTTGGCAAATATCAACATCTGAGAGAGGAAGTCTGGGCTTTGGCATCTGCCTCGGAAATTGAATTTGTGGGTTTCCTTGTTGGAGCATGTGGGAAGTGGTATGCTGGCAATGAGAGACTCCTTTCTGACCTTGGGCTCTCCTCTAGCTGTGTGAAGAGGATAGCAAGGGTCTTTTCTCAAAGGGCTCTCCTATCCTCTGTGGATATAATACATATTTTCGCAAGCCTAGCCAAGCAGGTTTAACAACCTGTTTGTGAGTGGGGTGGGGGATGGAAGGGCTGGGGGACGGGGGACGGGGCGGGGCAGATAATTGCCTCTTAATTGACATTATCCCCCTAATTAACACCTTCCCACCCTGGCTCCTTGCTAAATTCTAATATCCCCTTTCCCCAACCATTAACACCTGGTCCGTGTCCAGATTTTCCTTCCAAGAGACCAACCTATCTTTGATCCTTTGGAACTGTAGGATCTGGTCCTTGCTCCATTCAAATTGGCTGTAGTAGGGACAGTGGGAGTGTAACATCTCATTCCCATATGACCCGTCCCATTTAATACCGATTATGACAAAGTGGACAGGCCACCTGAAAGCTGGAAGAGGTGCCTTGCGAATGCAAGGTTCATTAAATAGCTAAATGCCTCGTCATCTAATTAGTGACATGCATGAATAGATGAATGAGATTCCCACTGTCCCTACCTGCTATCCAGCAAAACCACAGCCAAGGGAACGGGCTTGGTGGAATCAGTGGGAAAAGAAGACCCTGTTGAGCCTGACTCTAGTCTGTCGCTGTGAAGAGACATGAGAGGTGTAGAATAAATGGTAGGTCCCGTGCGCGCATGACCCACGCACATTTTAGAAATGCTTTACCAATGTTGCTTAACCGTGGCTTCACTCCCTCTTGTTTTCCTGATATAAATTTGGTGAAAATAGGTGAAAATAAAACATTGATTAATAGAAATGTGGACAACAACGGCTAGTAGGATTAAATATATCTTGCTGCTTGATTGAGAAAGGTCCAAAAAAAACCTAACTTTTGAACTGCTGATGGTGACATACTTCTATTTAGATCAGTAACTACAGTTTCAAACATTTATTTTGTTGTGAGAAATTCTCAGGTAGTAGCTATATAGATATTAAAGGAATGTTATTCTGCTTTTGTCTATTTCAAAATGTAGCTAAACTCCCTTCAGAAAATCCTCGTTGGATTATGCATGTGCAAAAACACATCTATCCAGGTAATGTTTTCTGTCCCTGCAGATGAACAGATCCCTAGCTGCATTTCACAGTGTTATGTGTTTGATAGATCATCGTTTTGACTGGGAAAAATGTGACTTAGAAGGTGAAAGAAAATGGAAATTTGGAAAATAAAAACAGAGGGGTTCACCACTGCCTTTATCAAGTATCTCTTTATAAAACAATTTTGAAAACTTGTGTTTTTATCTCTACTATTGGAAATCTGCTCCAAAATGTTTATTTTCTGGGATGGGAGAGGTTTTCTAAATGTGTCTATCAGCATGAACATTGTTGTCAAGTTTTGTAGTTCTTTTTTTCTTGTGTTATTCTGTCATTTTACTCCTCCCTTTCTTAAGGTCTTCCTTCTTTAAGTGAGGATGTTGCGATGGGTATAGAATATTCTATATGCAGCCTTAGCAGCAGTGAATTTTCATTACTATTACCTTGGTGTCATTATCCTGATCATAAAGAGAAATAGCTTTCTCATTAAATATGAGACCTTTAATTACAAATTTGATTAAAGCAAAAGCATATAGCTTGATAAGGTTGAGCTCTAGGGACACATAATGCATAATTTTTGATTTAACAATATTTTGATACCATTTGTATATGTTCAGTTTATATGACTTTTTAGTATCTTTGTAGACGTTAGCCCTATAAATTCATGAGAATATTAATATTATTTCTAAATGTATGACTCTCTTCAAATATCTCCATATGATTGTCAGTCTTGACAAAAAATATTTGGTATTTTAGTGCAAGTCTTTTCTTACTGAAGTAAGATCTGTCAGTCTTTCAGATTTGTGTTTGGAGCTGTGGGGGACAAATGGCGATAACTATGTGCAAGGTATTAAAAGCAGAACACAACATTTCTTTCTGCTTTTGAATGAAACCAGAATATGAACTCAGTAGTCTAAACTGAACTCTAATGAAATAAGCTACATAGAGCCTTAGTCTTAATCATCACTTCAAATTCTGCTAATTAGCTAGAACAAATTAAAAAAAAATTGCAGCCATGACAAAATTATTCTGAGTCCAAATCATTCAGATCTTCATTTCTCCATTCAAAAACAATGACTGTAAACAGCAACTTCTGCTATATCAGGAAGTTTTTCCAGCTTTGTGGATGCTAGAAAAATCTTTTGAAAGGATTCCTTTCAATGTGATTTCCAATTATAATTTGTAAGGATGGGTATCGCTTCATGTTACAAACGATGTACGCACAAGTCTTTTATTAGGCATTCAACTTAGATGAAACCTACTGTTCCATCTGATCATTACCAGTTAAATAAAGGATATTAATGTTAAGACATGACTACTTAATTAGCACTGTCTACTTCATGATGAGCTGCCAAATGACTAGCAGCAAATGAGTTGTAAAGATATCTAAGTAAAACAATTAGATGGTTTCACAAGGTTTGGTGCTAGCCCTGATTCAAGATCTCAGAACCTAAAAAATCTGTGAAGAATCATCCGTCCAGTGTTTGGCATTTGAAGAGAACTGTGTACAGTCCAGAGAAGCTGAAGACTCTCAAGATAAACACTGTTTTTGAGAATGCCTACCTGCTTTTGAAATATCTCTGCAGTACAAGCACCTAACAGATTTTGGGGAAAAAAAAAAAAAAATCTGTCTCTGTCTGAGACAGGAGTGGAGGAGTGGCAGAAAGAGAAATATCCGAACTAGCTGTAGTCTCACTTACCATGACAAAAAATGGCAAAAGGTTGGGCAGAACTTCAGACTGACTCTACAGTGAACCAGGCATACCAGCTTCCTGAAAAGTTTATTTCAATTTGGTAGAACATAGCCAACTGAAGGAAGAAACAGCAGTAATTCTGCATCACCATTTGGCTAGTGTTTGACTGAGGCATCTATACTGTAGTTGAGTTTCCTTTGAGTTTGGCTCTTGGATTCAAATGATAAAAATCTTTCAAGATTAAAATTTGATTCAATTCATCGTCTTCCATTTCAGAATCTTCAGAATCTTCTATTATAATTAAAATATATTTGATCAACTCATAGCACTGTCCACATACAACACTCATTGCAGGAATCTCAGTCACCAGTTTGCAATGAGGTCTAGACATACCTTTCCCACTATGCCCACGATGTCTTAAATCTTCAATTCTCGTATTCCTTTTCTTCTGTGCTACTAAGTCTGATGAGAAAACAATCACAAACTATATGTTGAACAATGTATTAGCTCCATTATGAATAATCTTTCCATGAGACAGTGCAAAAAACCTTGTTTCAGCTCACTATATTTAAGCATGTGAGCTTGATGTAGAAAGCAGAAGAATGTCTCATCTTGCAGTAAACATTCAGACTAATGTGTTATCCCAGAGTTTTTTTTCCCTCCAAGTCATTGCTACCAGTTTTCAGGGTGATTTAAAATCACCTTGTGGAGGTTTCCAGTGTAGGGCAGGATTTCTAAGGCGTGGGTCCAACTTCCAGATGAAGTGCCCATTCTGGAACATGAGAAAAAAAAAAGGGATTCTTCTAAAGAGTGTAACAATTAACAACCTCCCTAATGTCCTGTATTTTACTATGATACAGGTTTTCATTTGGCTGTCTAGCAGTATACTCCCATTACTAAATTTCTTCCCTCTTCCCTTTAGACATTTTTTAGCATTATGTATAGCATATTCAGTGTGCCACTGAATATCCTTTGATCACTGTGGCCAAAAGTATATACAACACCTAGCCCTATTCTAGCTGGCAAGTCATTCAGGGAAATAAAGATATCTCCAAGAACAAGTGAAATGTTAATTTCTGGATAAGTCATGTTTTATATTATACTGGGGAAAAAATATTGAATAAGGTATAACTATATTTAAGCTAACATAGTGTTAGCCCTCAGTTTTTATGTCTCTGTATGAGAATACAGAATGTATACAGAATGTGCTGTGAATAGCAGCAGCTGTTCCTGAAGTTCTGAGTGGAAGATGACTTTTTTCATATCCTGCTTCCCCCACAGTCAAGAGTTAGAACACCATTGACAAGAGCATGAATATTTACTTGTGGAGAAGCAGTGAAACACGTGCCAAACGTGATACTTCAAAAAGAATTTTTCAGACACCGCATTCAGTTGTCCTTTGAATTTTAGAGGATCTATATTATCTGAGTCAATTTTTTAAGACTTGTCATAGATGACATAAATTAAAAGAAAAAAACCCCACAACTCTGAGTTGAAGATTTCTTGTGAACTTAAGAAAGTTTTCAGTGGGAAAAAAAAAAAACACAAATTCTGACTGCATATAATTTTATTAGTGACTTCTGTTCCTTCAGTTATCTCAGCTTGATTATGTGAATTGCATCTTGAGGATACTTGCTAGTATATTCATATCTCTATCGGCACCTACAGATTGGGTCCTTAAAACTTTTATACAACTATTGTTACTTAGGTAAGAATTTAAGATGATTTTATAGTGGGATGCTGAATATTTTATAACACTATTACAAATTTCTGCAGACTCAATGTGTTTCGTACTCTCTTTTAAGGCACTGTTCACTGAAGTTACCTAACTCTAACAATCCATGGGAAGAAGTAGTTTTTTTTTTCCAAATTATCATAGGAAGTTTCCAAAAAAAAATCAGCCGGGTCTGATTTTTTGTAGCAATTTACTTGTATATTTTCTTCTGCCTCATTTCTCTCTGCAACCTGATTGATTCATTTATTAAAATTAGACTAGCAATGGACAGCTTATTTTGAACAAGAGCCCCACAGTAAATGCAAAATAATAATCAGTCAAGGTTGCTGCTGATTTCTTTGCTCTCTGACCAGAGATGTGGAAGGTAAACAATGAATATCTGTTAGCACAGGTTTAAGTTAGACATTTGATACCAAGAGAAAAATAGGCAGGAAGGTGAATGAAACAGTAGATACATTTCTGAGGAATGAAGTCAGTAGATTGCAAGTGACAGGTTCAATTACTGGCCTGTGGGCCAATGACACATCTGCCTTAAACTCTGAGAAATGGCCAGTGCAAAAGCGATGAATAACTCTTAAGATTTGGAGAAAATATGTAACCATTCAGGCAGAAAATTAGCAATTACATTTTGTGCCATCAGTAATAAGAATTTCAACAAAGATCTTAGGTTAATGTCAGACCGTATAACAGTATATCAACCATTACACCTGTGTTCAATCAGCAACCACATCCCTCAACGTGATACTGAGCTGTTTAGTTCAAATGTGACTTGTTCAGTGATAAGCAAGATGGCTGACATCTGTTAGAAAGGTATTCAAAGCAATTTATTTCACAGTCTTAATGCTGGCTTTTGATTTTTTTTTTTTCAGGAAATTAGGGCACTAACAATTTATCTCTACATGCTTTTGTTTCAAGTCCCCATCCCATTCCTCTACAAACATGTATTCTCACACATGCTTCTCAGAAACCCCTACAAACAGATAAACATGATCGTATTGAATATGAGATTATATATATTTCCTGGAAATGCTGATGCAAGTGATGAATCAAACTGCGGAATCCAGAAAAGTTGAATTTTAAGCAATTTTAGGTCTCTTTGATAGGGACTCTAAACTCATAATTATTACTATGATATGAAAGAGTAGGATTTAGTGTCAAAAAACAAACAATTGATGAGTCAATATCAAATAGTACATTAAAATAGAGAGATCTTTATACATCCCAAAAATATACCTCTGTTTACACTTCAGAAGCCTCACATTTTTGGAGGGATCTTTGAAAGTGCTGAGAAAGTTTTCATCAGTCTATGACAAAACTCCTCCCGCTATAATGAAGGACAGAAATACTCCATACTGGCTAGTTTCTGTATGTTTTTAAAATTCCTATTCTTAATGTCCTTCAGGGGCATGTCTACATTGCATTCAACCTTGTCATCAGGCCTGAACTAGCTCAGATCCATAACCAAGTGGACAAGAGAGTTAAAGCTCAGTCCAAACTGTGTATTTTGTATTTATGAGAATCCTGAATATTCTTTTGCAGTTCAAACCAATCGATAAAACTTAGCTAACTTGTGAAGATGACATTGCACATACACCTCTATCCACCGTATTTGTGCCATAACGAGGCAAAAATCACTAACAGTAACAAAGTAATCTTTCTGTTCTTGTTGCTATCTGGAACAAAAATATGGGCTGGAAATAATCACACCTTCCCTAAAAGAGCTGAGCATGGTTTGGTAAATACAGCCTTTCATAAAAGGAATCTGGGTTTTCTAATTTGGTTTTAGGTCTATTAATCTATCTCTCTGTTTGCAAGTGCTACATTGACCAATTCACTGAGAAGAAATAGCTTTGAGGCAGTTCGCATAAAAATGGGTCTTTGCACCACAAGTGTAAATTTCATACACTTACATGGAAGAAAGAAGAAGCTGTTTTTTGAACTGTCTGGAGAGTGTAATCACTGTAGACAGAGAATTTGGAGAGAAAAGGTTTTTTTTCTAATATGCGGTATCTTTCCTGCAGTGCATTCAATTAAGATTACATTTAAATTAAAACGGAGCAATACAAAACAGCAGCTGTGACGCTGGACAAAACACTGGGAATCAAGTTTTTCTGAGCTTTTATTATTTGTCTTTCAGCTTCAGCTTTGATATTTGCAAATAGCAAACTGTTGTTTTCTCAATACCTCAATTTGTACTGTGTAACAACGGCCAGATAAATGCTTGTTAGAAAAAGGGGAAGGTTGATGCCTCCCAGTGCCAAGTTCTGGTCAGCAGGAGTTGCGGAACTCATGGGCAGGAGGAAAGCTGCGGTGGCTGCCTCTTCCCAAGTTATGACATGAGCCTTGGAGCTCCTCCAACTGCTGCCAGCTGCCTATAGGACATCCTTTGCATAGGAATTTCCTTAGGGGAGCTCTGCATTTTCCTTGCCTCTGTGCTCAGTTTGCCTTGCTCCTTGCTACACACGGGTACTCTGGAAAGGTGAAAATGTGTGTGGGGGGACACTGCCATAAAAAAATATTTTTTTTACACCTCTCTACTAGTAACTGTCAGCTGCAAAAGTTTGTTTTCTTTTTCTGCCTTCCAGGGGACTCAAGGGAATGGGACCACGGATGAAGATGCTGCTCACTATTTCAAGTAAGTGCTTTCCTTGTACATAGTCACTTGTTTGTTTTTTGTTGCGTGTGATTGATCAGAGGCTCCTTCTGGGTAGAAAGCAAAATTCTGGTATAACCCAGCTGGGGCCTCTATCCAGAAACCTGCTGAACTAAATTGAATTCCTTATGTGCTCATGATGAGCAACATTTCCTGACTAATAAACAACAAATCCAAGAGCTTAAAATAAACATAACTTCATACTGAGGTGAAAGAGAGACAGAAAAAACAAATGCCATATATCCCTGGGGAAGGATATCCACTAATCAGCTTCGAGTGGGGCTATCAGCTTTAAAGCACATCAGCTTTTTCCAAAACTTGTCCTCTCTTCGGGCGAAGGTGAAGTATCTATAACCTTCCTCTATGCTTTACACCATTCTAGCTGCTTACTGACAATGCTAGAATCAGGATTTAGGGCTTTATATGTACGCACCGTAAGCTCCTGCTTCAGTCGAGTGGTGTATAGGAGTCTGTAATACAACTGGTTGCTCTATTCCTCAAATGTAGCTCATTAGATAGATTAGTCCCTACCGGAAAGGAGAAATGTCCAAATAAATCCCCTTTTTTTTTCATTTCTTTTACTCTCTCAGTGAGTAGGTATTTATACTAGCCCTAGCCTCGAAGCATATGGCATTTTAAGAAAATCCCTAAAGCGTGACACACACAACATGTGAATAATTTTATTTAGCTCCCTTTGCTCTCCAGCCGGAGCTGCCCCTCCTCTGGAAGCACAGTTCTCTCAAACGCCTCTGCAGCGCTCCTGGGCAAGCAGCGTTGGCGCCGCTGCCACCTGGTTTCTACCACATGCCAACCTGTGTGTCTCAACACAGGTAACCCCAGCACTCAGCCCAGCCCTGCTAGGCCGCCCTTGCACCCCAAAACACTTGGGTGTTTTGCAGGACATCTCCTTTTTCGCCACCCTGCATAACTTGGGCACAGCCCATATTTTAACAAATTTCAAATTGCCTCAAATAAGTTCCTCCAGCATAACAAACTTCTTCAAAACACAGAGATATTGCTGGTTATGTCCTCATTCACTTTTTTGCCCCAATTAATCGCATGATTTTTCCACTTCACTTCTACCATTGTAGCTGTTTCGGTATTGCTCTTAAGTACAGATCAAACCCAACTTTTATACAGTCTGATAGTACTGTAAATAGTTCCTCTCTTTTTTATGTATATATATTTTTTTACTTTTTCAAGAATCAGCAAATATCAGAGCCCAGCTCTATTCAAAATGTAAAATAATGTGCACCAGTGCATGGAAGCACACTATCTTTTGAAATCCATGCAAGATCTGTGTACCTGCTGAGCATCTGAGTCAACTGCTTCGCTGAACACAATTTACCATTTCTGAATATGTGACCTAGTATAATACATCTGTCCCTTTATCTATCCACCGTTAAACAAAATCAAGAGCTGCCTCTAGCATTTCCATGGAGGTCAGCGAGTATGAGCTTGTGAACCAGCAGTAAGTAATCTGTGAGTCTACACAATGTTCTACTAAAAAGTGTAAAATGAAAAATAATGAGTGATAAAGGAGGTGAAAGGCAGGAGTAATATAACTGATGCAATGCATCAGAATTCTATTTTAGCACATGCAGATATGACTGGAATTGAGAGCACAGACAGATTTTCAGATTTGTATAAGCATGAATAGTCATTTGACTGTATTGTAATACGAGTAAGAGATCTGAATCTGTAACATAACATATTCTCTCCGAAATGTTATTCTCCAGTGTGACAATACACTGGCATTATTTTCTTCTGTCACACTTACTCTATGGAAACAAGGATGACAGTTGTAAAATATGCAGGTTATTAATACAAGACATTACAGTGAAAGATGTTGTTCAACCTGCTTTTCTTCAACTTAAAATTTTATTAGCTGAGAATGGGACACATTCTGTTTCTTCAGCTGCTGCCATCAGGGGAACTTTGGCAGCAAAACCAGTTTAGCTCCATGGCAGAAAGACTGGAGAGGGCACAAGAGAATCACACAGAGAATCATGGCTTCTGAGCTGCCCACAAGCGCTTTCCGTAAGAGCTTCCCAGCTGACAAGATGTGGTGGAAGAGAATAGGCTGGCCAAAAAATGCATAGAAAAACAGCTTCCCCTTTACTCACCATGGAAAAAAGGCAAAAAAAAAAAAAAAGGCAAAAAAAAAAAAAAAAGACACACAAAATCTCCTCAGTGCAACTATAGATCTAGATGAAACTAGGGGGGCTTTCCAAAGTGGGATATCTACATATATTTTCCCATGTGTGTGCTTCTTCCTGATAAATGGTATAAAAGCAGCCCAAGAAATTAATGGAACTCTGCTGCCTATATTGACAAATGCCTGCAGGGTACATATTTTCAATTCCTTGCAACTTCATGTTATAGACTTAACCTAGAACATGTTCCCTGAAGATAAGCAAGCATACAATTCTGCAAAAGTGTATATGATACTACTCCCACGGGTGCTCTCACTGAACAAGCCTATGCTGAATATGAACTGCAGGATGTGGGATTACATAAAATGCCAGGACACGGCTTCATAGGGTGGCCAGCAACATCAGAAAGCTCATGAGAAAGACCTTAAAAGCTCTCCAAGGAAGGTTTCCCAGCCATCTGACCCCCTAATGAAAGTAACTCAACAATATTGCAAGAACAGAGGATTAATTGCTGGGTGTGGGGTACTGAGACCAATCTGTAGAATTAAGCTTTTCACCCTAGAAATAGCTGCTGTGTGACCCCAGTCCCAAGAGCATCACAGTAGCAGAGTATACAGAAGGACTTCACATTTCCTCTTTAGGTACGGCCCTATCTTGCAGCACAGACGCTGCTGTTAAATCTAGAGCCAGTGTTTCTTATGTGCCTAAGTGTTTGCAGGTGCTCAATTCCTTTTAAGCATAAGTAGCAGCTTATCTTGCTAGTTATGTCGTCTAATCTGTTTAAAATCATAGAAGTGACTTTTTTTTTTTTTTTTAATTTACGTTGTTCACTGGCATATGATCTGGTAATTCCCAGTCACCTTTGAGTGTTGATATCTTAAATTAATTTCAGTAATGAAAATGTTTAATTTCAGAGTGTATTTTTCATAAGCATTTATGAGAAAATAACTTTCCTTAGAATGAAGGAAATGCATCTGTCGTCCCCACAGCACCCATACTTGATGTAAAGCCTCAGGTTTTCATGCTTTTATCGTGTTATTTCATTCTTTTCTTCTTAAAAAATCATGATGTCTCATGAATCCATTCATACCATTAGTTCAATCAATCACATTCACTGATTACATAGGCACTGCTTTCTTTCACATTTAGCACTAAGTAGTTCTCCATTCTCTAATTTTACACTGTTCTTAAGTCTGGCTTTTATCCAGGAAGGCACTTAAGCAGGGGCTTATTTGTCTGACTTCAATGAAACTACTTATGCACTAGAAGTGTGGACTGTTCTTTGCTGGAATAGGATCTTCTAGATGATGTACCTTCATTCCCAGCCTACTACAATTCTGAATAATTTATCTCTTTTAATTTATCAATCTGTTCTGCGGTTCTAAAAATGTGAAATACTCTACAGAAATTCTGTTTATTTGAGAAGAAGCACTGGTTGCTTCCTTTTATATATATATATATGTAAATATGCATATATATATATATATAAAGACATAGATTTATTGGTTAGACAAAACAAAGTGTCATTTTTCTTGCATTATTTAATAAAGGCATAAATAAATGAAGGGAAACATTTTGCTTTGATCATGAAGGGGCTAAGCAGCTCAGGAGAACAGAAGCAGTCAAGCATATATTTGAGTATGGCATATCAGGAACTGACAGCAATTCATTACCCTCTGAATTGCATCTTTGTTACCATCTTGGCTGTTTGACACAAGTGTGAAGCAAGCTGATGGACTTTAGCCAATTCATACTGGACATGTCCACAACGAATAAACTAACAATACAACCAGAACTGATTGTCCTATAAATTGGTCATTTCAGGAAACAGTCCAAGAGTATTTCTCTTTTCTCTACCCTGTTTCTGAGTATAATTGATTACTATAAATTGATGACTAAAATAGAGCTGAAATACAGGAGGATGGCAAAAGGCAGCTCACAATATTTACTTTTCTAAGCCTTAACTGGAAACTCTTTGAGAATATTTTTAAAATTACATATTTGCATTTATTCATGCAAGGAAGATAAAGGCTATGGCAATAAAATCATCCAGCTTTACTCTATTTATCTATCACTTGAGTTGGACTTAAGAAGAGACTTAGTGAACAACCATACCACTAGCTCATAGGAGCATTCACAGAGATCTAACTGGTGGCCATGGGAACAAGAAAAACAGTACATTAATACACAGGAACCAAGTAATTGCCACCAAGCTGAATTCAGATTCAATCCTATATATGTCAGACCTACAATATATGGCCATACCATTGACCTTTGTGCTTACTGGGCACAGACAGTTACTATGTGTTCATATTATGCTCTGTGATCCTTCTTATGTAGGTCTTAAGGTCCTATAAATTTGCATCCAATGGACAGACTGAGTTTGGTGCATTTAGTGAGCTACATGCCAAGCTCAGGATTATTCATTTCAGCCCTGCATTAGGCCAGTTGGGATTCTTTCCTTTCCAATTCATTCTTACATTCTTTGGTCATCTACTTGTTGCTCAAGTACTCTTGGTAAAGTTTCAAAGTGGGATCATGTGAGAAAATAATTTGCTATAAATGCCTCCAGTATTAACGCACCTTGTAAATAGCCTCTGCTGTAATGAATGGAGGGAATATTCTTACAGTAAAGATGATTTAATTGTTACCCAAACGGAATATTAACTATTTGTATAACCCTTTCTCAACATCATTAAAACATCAACCAACCCATTATTAATTAAAAAAATTAACGAAACTTATGTCATGTTATACATACATACTTCATATCAGGCATATTTCTAGACTGGGTCTCATGCAGTCAAGGATAAGTAAGGATGAAAGAATAAATCTTGCAATTCTCTGAATGTGTTTACACAGAACCACAGTTTGGCTTGTTCACAGAAGTTAAGGCCCTTTAATATCTCTGAAGAGCAGGCTAAATATTGTCAAAACAGACATAAGATGAGGATGCAGAACGAGAAAACACAGTGTCACCCCTCTCCCTTCAAGGACAACAAGTTAACATTAAAAGTTAATATTAAAAATTAGTAAGAAATAGTTAACGTGACTAGTTTTAATTTCCAAGTTAATGGTCACATTTGTTTCATTTCTCCTTTTCATATTTAAATTACATGCCAGTACATGCATGGTTAATTCCATAAGGAGTTAGACGATGAGTGATAGAAATTGTAAAATTCAAACATTTTCAAGTAGTCTCTCAAAAGAAGATGTCAGCAGGGACAGTACTACTACATATCATTTTTAGAATACCAACACCACACAAAAGAAGCTTAATCTCCAAGGCCATTTCTATGTTGGTAAATTAACTCCTTGGTGCTAGATATGAGGATTTCATTACTCTGTGATGAAGGGTTTCCATCCGGGTTTAGTGCAGGAGTTCTGCTCTAGAATTATCATCTCTTAAATGTTAATATGCATAGCACTTGTAAAATGGGATTTATTTCCTCTGAAGGGCAATTTGTGTATCTCTTGTAAGAGATAATCCAGAAATTTTGGAAATATCTTTTTCTCGGATACTTTGTGAAGGCAAAAACTGTGTCTTGGGGAGAAATCATCTCATTGCAACTGATATTTTGAGTTTATTATACATTAATTTGTGAACAAAGACCATTCCAAAAATTAAGCTCCCTTTGTACTTTTTAAGATTGCAGAAATAGCATGAGAATTCTTTGAAAATTTACGATGCCTACTGAGTAATTCACATAAGAGACTCCTAAAGCTTCTGGGGCTATTTAAGAATCTGCATGGTTGGGTATTTTTGTCCTTCTTCAGCAGATTTTAAGAAGCAGAATTAAACTTCCATTAAGCAAAAGGATGTAGAGATCACTATTTTGTAATATTTCCTTTCTTTTGAAATATAGAATCAGGCTTTCAAAATGTTAGACTTTATTGTAAGCTTGATTTCAGAGCTGAAACAAACTCACTTGGCAGAACTTTTCCTGTTTTGTTTAAGGATCTTATTCTTCCTTCTCACTATATACTTGACAGCAGTTGAAGCTGCTTGTTCTGTGAGGGATAATTCAACCTGATGTTCCAAAATCTCATTTTCAGTTACAAATTGCTGTAAAATTTAAAGTGGACTATTCTTAAGAAGCTGAGGACTTGGTATTTTTCAAAGGGATGTTTGAATGTGTGCAAAGCTTTGAACACGTTTGGTCTTAGAAACAGGCAATAGCAAAAGGAGGAGAGACTGTTATGTGTAGCAAAGTAAGATTAAGATGGAGATCTTATCTTTGCAAAGATTCTCCTAATAGCTTTGCACATGCTACTGTATTTTGTGATTTGAAAAGTAAAGATGACTGAACACATACCTTGGTTGGAGATGACAGGACTTGCTTCACTAAAGATATGGGTGGTGGAGATAAGCAGAGAATTTATGTAATGCTCGCTGAATACTTCAGCAACCAGCAGCAAAGATCTGAGCCTCTGGGCACCAGTATTTTATCCTGGAGAAATTCCATTGCTCCCTCTGCAGCAGCAGCAGCAGCAGTATATTCCTCCTCTGCTGGGGAGGAAGAGGCCACACAGCAGAGCCTTCCGAACACGAGGACGTGCTCTGTCTCATGGAGCACTTCTCCTGAGACTTTACAGTGCTGATGTGATATTGAACACTGAAAGAACATTTCTGTCATCAGATTTTCCTGTCTTTTTGTGTTCCACAAGGAATTGGCTACAGCTTCCCAGGTCCTAAATACCATTCATAAAAGACGCATATTGGTGCCCTTCCTCAAGGGCTGATTTTGTGGGTATAGGGTGCTCCCTACCCTAATAAAGATCCACCCAACTCTGAACTTCTGGGCACATAGAAAAGATTGGTAATTTCAAATGCAGCTCTCTGCTACATTCTGGATCCATTTGCTTTTCTTCTGGGCTAAACTTTTTGTGTTATGCTATTTTCTGATAGTATGCTATATTTCGATAAGCCTAATGTCTCCACTCATCTGCAATAAGTGTGCAAACTAATTCTGAATTTGCATAGCTGGCAATTGGTATGGGTACTGCTCTCAACATCAAATTGGAAATTATTCAGAATTCAAAAGCCTGCCTGTGTTATTTTGGCAGGAGGAATTTTAGGAATTGCAGCAGACACTGGTTAGTTAGGTGAAGAAAACAGTGAGAAAGCACTGCCTAGTCTTTCTTCCTCTCTCACTTTGGTCTCACTGGTATCTTGCCCCCATCTATCACTCCAGCTTAAATGAGTCTCTGATTTACCACTGTGCTGTCTTGGTTCAAAAATCTGAATTCATATAGCGATGAACTAATTAAAAATATGTAAACATTCTCTCCTCTTCTTTGCTGCCCTCCTCACAGAGATCAGTATTATATTGTCTCCCAGGTCTCTTTCAGAGAGATTATTTTTACAAGTTTGATTTTAACTGGTGATTTTAACTGCCAGTTCTAAACTTTGCAAAAATGTAAAGTTTCTTCAATTAGGATGCATTTCTGGGAGTTAGAAATTGCATACCTTACTGATTTGCTACTGATGTATGTCATAAATATTTCTTTTTCCTATGAAGCCTGTTTTATTTTACTTTGTGGCCAAAGACCTGTTCAGTATCAAAAAGCAAGAATAACTGCCATCACATGACTTAATTAATTATCCTTAAATCAGTATGCTGAGCCAGTAGTAAAAACAAACTCATCCAGTGAAAGAAATATAGAATTATATTAAACCAAAGTGGAACTTTCCAACAGGATTTCAAAACACAATAAGCATGGCTTTGAGGGTTACTTCAAGTTTGCTGAAATCTATTCAGATTCACAAGTGTCTTCAGCTTCCAATTAAGAATTAATCAATTATCATTATCCTGAAACCCACTACAAGCTTTGCCTTCTTTGGCAAGAGAATAACTCACTATATCTTTCTGTTCCATTCAGAGGTTTCCTGCACTCGCTCTATAGCCTTTGAGATAATGGAGAAAGAACTCCAAGAATGTTCCAAGGTGACAGATATTTTTATTCTTGTAATGCTGTGTGCAATTACATATAAAAGACCACAGCTTAATGAACCTTAACAACAGGAAACTGTACATAATAAATGAATGAGCAATTTAAGTTTGAGCAGCAAATTTGTGTTTGTTTTAAGGATTATTAAACTCAGAATGAGCTTCCGAGTCTGATTCTTTGTTCCTGTTGCAGAGCTTTTTGTTGCTGCTGTTGTTTAATAAAGCCAGAGATTTGCTGCTTTGACTAATCTCCACAGAGGTGCGTGATCACGTTATCCCTTTATCCTGTACTTTTGCAGTAGGGTCGGGTTCCTTACTACCTGTGGTTAATCTCTATTCTGTTACTTAAATCAGATCAAAGGGCTGAATTCCTGGTTCAGTCTCAGGATTGTCTATGTACCTCTATACATTTATCCTTCTCTCTTTTTAAAAAATGTGATTTTGCTTAGTACTTATCATTTGGCTTGTTTCTCTTTTCAAGCTGCTGGTAGTAATTATACTTCCCGGCTGGCCTCTTACCACTTAACTGTGTCATCTCCCACAGATGAAGAAACAATCACCAGTTTCTCCTTTATGCCACTGTTTCCCTATTACACAGAAGAAACTCTGTAAAAACATTTTGCTGTGTTCTTAAGGACAATTATTTAAAATTAGATAACATAACTACGTTCTGCAATTAAACTATCTATTTTAAACCACAAAAAATAATATATTTCAGTCTTCTCTGGTAAAAGTCTAGTGGCATTTAAAATCATACAGAAAACTGATAGATTTTAAGATACTGGCAATTAAATTGGTATGTATGTAAGTCTCTGTAGAAAGATTCACTATAAAAGCTCATTTCTTCCTTAAGAATGTAAAAGGCTTTGAAATGAGTGGAACAGCCTTGACATGTATCTATTGATTTGTTTCCTAATTGAAAGCATGATGAGATTTCACCTTTTTTTCTATTGAGAATGATATGCTTGTATCAAAAAAAAAAAAAAAAAAAAAGTAAATATAAGAATCACAATGGGAATAGAATTAGAGTAAAAATTTATCTGTGAAAGTGTTGCCATGCATGTGACTGGGATTTCCCAGTCCCTGTGGAGTTCATTTCCACTCTGGTTCTTTGACCTTCGCTCTCACTCCAGCTTGGCGTAAATACTGCCCTTGAATGCAACTTGATTTTGAGGTTCTTTAAAGAGCATGAGTGTGGATCTAGAACTGAGTGGAACTGTGGCATACAACAAGGAAGAGCTGAATATGCATAACTTCTTAATTCCTCTTTTTGTGTTTCATTCTTCCTACGACAAAGAACACAGGAACATAGTATTTAGTCCATTTGTTAACTATACTTACAATAAGTAGTTACCATTTTGCCTTAATCAAATCAAATATACTGAGAGAGATCCTGAGGCAAAATTGGCATTTAGGCACTTAAGTCCAAATCAGTCAAGTTAGAAAACTTTACTCCAAACATAAAAATAGCAGCTAGACAAAAGATTTAATTTTCTTGGGAGCTAATTCTACAAAGGAATTTCAGGATCCTCTGCCTGCAATAAAGAAGCAATAAATTGCCTAATCAATTTGTCTCGAGCAAGAACAGCAGAAAGAGGTGTGTCATCTTAGACTTATGATTTGGTTTTAGCTCACTCAGAACACTGTAACTGATGGTCAGAGGCGAGCAGTAATTTAGCAGCAAGGAAACTGCAAAGGAGAAGCATACAGAAACAAGAGGTACAAAAGAATTACATATTCTAACGAAGACATGAGAGGATGTAGCATCAGCTCTAGAATATTGAAGAGAGGAAGAAATGTATCACTTCCAGAAGTAATTTGATTAATCCCTCTTGAAACTGAATATTTTATTAAATGTGAAACTGTCCAAAACAAACAAACAAAAACTTTCTGAATATGACAGATCTACACATGTAAAGGAATACCTACCAAGCTCTGCAAAGTATCATGTAAGTTATAATAACATTAATCTTAAGTATGATCCTCCAGGTATTAACATTTAATATTAACATTTCTAGACATCCTGATAATGCATAAAATTCATTATAATACTAATTGCCACAGCCTGCCATTATCTTTAAATAGGAAAGTAAATGTCCATCTCTCATCTTCTAGCAAGGAAATACCAAAGTTCCTCATCATCCATTGCACAATGCGACTTCTGTTTAAAATTTGTTCAGCTTTTAACATTTGCATGCGCGGTGTTAAGATGTAATACGCACTAACTGTCATCCCAATTTGAGGCCCAACCATCACAGTTTAAAAGCTCACAGTCAGGAACACAAATAAAAATCATTCTGTTTCTCTTCCCTATAGAAATAATAATAATATTATTAAAATAATAATAAAATATTTAAACTAGTACAGAATAGTATTTTTTTACTCTTTTCTTTGTTAAAATGCAGGAGCTCAGACAGCTGTGATTCTGTTTTATCCCCGGGGATTATTTAGCCTAACAAAATAAGGGTTTAATATTTTTTCTTTACAACTCCAATTATGTGCACTAATGAAACCATCAGATTAGCCACAAGACTGCCTGAATTACAAATACTGAAAATGGGTATATTGGAGTTGCCTGACAGGTTTACAAATATTGTGACATTTTGAAAAATATATTAAAAATGTAACCTACTGCACAGCAGTATTTAAAAATAATATTGCTTGAAATAATTATGTGTTTTATAGGTCACTTATTATAGTGTCACTTAGCAAGATATAGCAATTAAATATGGCTATTGCACTGATTGCAAGAAATTTTAAAATATGATAACTGCCATATATTATATGCAAAATTCTTCTACAATACTGATGAAACACAAATATGCCAGCTTTTAAAATAAATTTATTTTTAATTATATATATATATATAAATACTCTTTTCAGGAGTGTTGATTTTAAAGAGCAGAACTGCATTAAACCAGTTATTTTTCATTTCAAGATTCTTTACCTAATCAGTCTTTGGTTGAGCAAAATGATTGGTGGACATATATATATTAATATCTCCACCCTGATTATGGGAAGTTCTTGCTATCAATTCTGGTAAATTTCAGTAAATAAAAATTAGATATAGTGCTTTTAAAGAACTATTGTGGGTTAGATATGGCTAGGCTAATTATGGAGAAATAGAAAGCAAACATGAAGCTATTATTTGGAAGTGTGTCTCAGTATACTAGCCAAAGGACCTATGAAATATCTATGTAATTAGTATGCAAAACTGTATTACTGGGACATGCCTGACTTAAAAGTAATTATTTCACATGTAGATTGTTTAAGAGTTTACTCTAACAGTGACTTTTCTAGTGGTCTTTTATATATATATATATATCAGATGGAGGTTAGCCTATAATTTTAAGCAAAGCAATCTCTGAAGCTCGATAAAATTAAGTAAAATACTAGAAAACAGAGAAGAGAGGAGTAAAGGAGCAACCTTTTTGCTACTCTTTAGCCTTTTTCTATGCTTTTGGGACTTTTTTTTTTAAATTCTAAAAACTACAGGATGCTTTTTATTTTGAAGAAAAGAACAAATCATGAGAGAGTAAGCAGACCAAGGTTATTTTTTTTTATTTTTTATTTTTTTCTCTTTCTGTCCCCAGTGATTTGTTCCTTTCTTTTAGTGGTTTAATCTTCAGCAAAGATATAAAGATTCCTCTGATCTCTAGCTTTAATCTTAGACTACAAGAAGCTCATAGATAGAGCTTCAAAATGTCTCGACTGAACAGGAGCAAACCCAGACCTCTCAGGTCATTCTGAAGAAGTTAACTCTGAAATGTCACACCAGGGAGGGGAGGGATGTTAATCTGTAGCTGGTTAGTCCCTTTTACTGCTCTGGCCCCATTACTGAACCAGACTAGGTCCTCATTTTCCTGATTGCTCCACCTCTCAGTTTAACAGCTTCAGCAGCTGGTGCAGGAAAGCTGTGACGGATATGCTCCTTCCCCAGCTCATCCTGACTTCTCACACGTAGCCCTGTTCAGGTGTTAACTACAACATTATCTGATCCTGGCAGTTGCCTCCCTGATTTCTTCCGCCACCCAGACATTAACCATCAATAACAGTCCTGATGGCCCTATCCTGATGGGGAGATAAGGCTAACTGTGAGTGCACCAGCCAACAGTCATTTCTGAATTGAAAGAATGACTATCAGTCAATCATCTTATCCCATAAATACGGAGACAGCCCAAGAGCCCATTGAGCTCTCCTTGCATCCTAGCGGGCTGCACACTGGGATCTCCCCTTGAGCAGGGACGCCTCTCAAGGATACCCCTCGAGGTTAAGAGATCCTTCCCACTACAGATTCGTGGTAAGTGACTATAGCGGCCTTTCTCTTTCTGAACTTGTAAACCTTACTTTGTAACTGTGCACAAATCCCTTAGACATAAACCGTTGACCAGGTCTGGGACTAGGACTGGATCCAGCTGCCCCCAGACTCCTCTCAGAAGGAGTTTGGAAAGCAAGGGGGTCCAGTCTGAACCTCGTGACCCAACGGGAGGGTGTCCTTGATAATTCTGTGTATATCTTGAACCTCCATGCAGTAACTAATAAGTGACCTTGCCATAGAATCTCGTGAAACCATTGTCATTACCAATAAAACCTATTCCTATTTCTTTCCCACGAGTGAAGTGCATTGTTGTCACTCACCCCCCCCACCACCACTCGTTCCATGACAAAAGCAAAGCTATTATTTCCGAAGTCAGAGAACATATTTCCATTTCAAAATACCTCAAAATATAATGTAAATTGTTATGCTTGTTGTTGTTCTTATTTTCATCAGAAGGTTCTTTTTGTTTGTTTGTTTGTTTTTCTTTTTGGATTGTTATCTACTGCTTCAGAACACAGGAAAAACATAGTCATCATACATGCAGGTGAAGATCCATTTAGAGCTATGAAGAAAAAGGAAGAGCCCCTGTGATAAGGGGTCTGATCTACAGCATCTGCAACACTCCTTCATGCAGCAGCAGTCACTTAAGGTGGTGAAAAAGTTCAAACTCCTGTCTATTTTCTGTCTTCTGTCAATTCACTAGGAAAATCATTTCTCTTTTAAAAACCTTTCTTTGCCCAAGAAAACAGGGCATGAAGTCAAGTTTCTACTTAAATCATGTAGTCCTTACAAGAGTTTCTCAAGATTTAACCCAGGACACCGTAATGTTGGAGTGTTTGCTACTTTTCTAATCCAGCTTCAGAACGCTGAAGAGGTACCTGATGAATACTGTCTCCTGGTGTGATTCTTTGATGAATATATTTAATATGTGATATAGAACCACTGAAACTGTATATTATTAAGATCATGCATCCTGATCTAAAGCCTATGGAAGTCAGTAACAACTATTTTTGTGGATTTTGTATTAGGCTCAGTTAGCTTTTAATCCACATTTTATGAGTGAACAGACTACTGTTCCACTGGATTAAAGAACCATTTTTCTTATGTGATTTATATTTCTAATTTCTAAAGTGTAGTAATCATTTTTCAGTCTCAGTGCTAAAGCCATCTTCTTGATTTTTCTACTTTGCTCTAGCAGAATTGTACCAGTCTAAATCTAAAATATTTCTAATAAGGAGTAACTTGGCTTAAAAGGAAGACTGAATTGACTTAACCCAATTAACTGGGCTGAAGATTCTCTCACTCCATTACTTTTCAAGAAACTGAATTTGAGTTCATCTCCTCATTAAAAATGGACCTTTTTGACTCTTTCTTAATGGCTCTAAAATGAAATGATTTATGTAGAAGTGAAGCAGTGTGGAAGAAGTGAAGTTTGTCAGACTATATAAAAGTCTGTAAAACCAGAACATGTCAATGCAGCTGAAAATGAGAGGACATTTGTTGCATTAGTTATAAGCACCTTAGATCCAAGAAAGTGACATGGCTAATGCCGAAGAGGAGAAAACCAGGGATAATGGGAAATTGTTTTACTCTATGCTGGAAATATTTTAAATTTTAATGTATTTTCATTTATTGTTAATTTTATACCATCTCTCTATTTTTCATTTTGGTATGAGAATAGGAGAGCTAAGATGTATTTCAGAAAGATTCCAGCCTCAGGCAATTTGATGGGACTTTCTGTAAGTTTGATTTACAGCCAGATGCACTGGATACCAAGAGTCACTGTCAAAGTGAAAAGCAACCACAAAGACTATTAGAAGGGAAGGAGTAGAGAGAAAGAACTTTCTTTTACTGGGCATTTTACTTTCTACATGGAAAGCATTCTATATGAATATTTGGTCTCACTGTTTTTCTGATGGCTGAGAGGTGTACATGTATAAGAAGGAAAGGTGTTCATTCTAGCTTAGTGTTTTGTCAGGTATCCTTTACAACCAGCAGCATGGAAGAGAAGAAAAAGTACTTTTTTTTTTTTTTTTTTTTTTTTTTTTTTACAACATGACGTATTAAATGGTATGGTATGAAGCTAGTCAATTAAAAAAAAATACTTGAAATAAATGCTTTCCAACCTGAACATTAAATATACTTTGGAACATCATTTCATCTTTAGTGGCACTTTAATAGGACTTTTTTTTTTTTTTTATTGTCTGCCTCACCAAACTTTTTGGCTCCTGTTCTCATTAGTAGCTTCCGTCTTGTTTCTTGGCCTCCTTGGAGAGGCTTCACTGTAGCATGCACTTTCCTTCTGCAGCTTTCTTCACACATACTGTTTCCTCTTTTCTCTCTTATCCTGATTATTTTGCCTTTCAAGGACCCTGACTCTTCCTGCGCACAATGTCCCAATGTGCTGAAGGTCATGCAAACTGGGAACTATGCCAGAAAGAGAGTGGGAAAAAAAGGAAAAAAAAAAAAAAAAAAAACAAGAAAAGAACTCATTCTTTGCTGATCAGACTGAGAAACAGCGAAAGTAAAGCCCAGTGAGCAGAGACAAATGGAGCATGACAATTATGGGCAAGGAGAGAGTTTTGGAAAGGTCACAATATCAGCCAGAGATGAGAAGGTCCCTGGACATGAAAAAGGGAAAAAAATCAATCACAAATAAATTTCCCAAGTGTTCCAGTCAGCAGTAGACAGATGGTCACTGGCTCATCAGTTTCCTGGTTGTGTGTGCCGCCTTTCTGGCAAGATGGGGAAGGAAACAGTTCATTCAGGCCTTCTCCCATTTCTCTGTGAATAGCCAGCCCCTCAAACATCAGGAAAGCCACGTACGGATAAAATGTAGGGAGGTATTTCTTTCAGTAACATGAATGCCAATATTTTTCTAATATTTTTAAGCACCATAATAGCAGATCGTGCCAACCTACTTGCACTAGGAGCAGACATCCTGGCTTCACAGGAGATTCCAGGAGCACTTCTGAAGGTCACATTTCGGAAGTGCTCCTGGAAAGCTGATCTTGCACTTCCACACCAGTTACCAGTTCACTGCATAAGGTCTGACAACTTTGCACATCATCTCTTCCAGGTTTGTATTCGCACCCGCATTAATCCATGACCTTACAGCTAATGGCATTAGAGAGGTAGTTTGTGTTAGAATAGTAATAGCTAGCTAGTACCTTGTGCTCAGTTGTTTGGGGCACTATACCTGCATTTTAGGAGATAAATAAAGATAAATAAAATTTGTGGCATCTCGTGAATTACGTCTTGAAGTTTACACTCTATTTGTGCTATCCTTATGATTTGAATGGGAAATATGTGGTTTTTAACTAGGTGTAACCTGGTGGAACATTTTAAAGATGGGAGCTAATACTGCAGTATGTGCCTTTTCCTCAGGTGTTCCCATGCTGTGCCAGAAGAACATGGCTTTTGGACAATCTCTCATTCCCTGAGGGAATGCTGGCATTTTTACAGACAGAGGTAGTCATCCTCAACAGTCTCACTTCTCTTTTTTTTTCCACACATCACAACTCCCTCTGCAAGTTTGCCACTTTTTGGCTTTAAGATCTGCTTTGTACTTACTGATCCATCCTGTTGAGCTGTTTCATCAGCTCAATTGAATAACAAAACAAGTTGGATTCAATGTGTTCAGAAAATACAATCCTTCTTTTACATGTAAGTTTGCTATTTGGGGTGAGGGAGGAGAGAGAGAGAGAGAAGGGGAGGGAAAAGTCTGTTCAATGTATCACAGAATGCTAAAAACCATAATCTTTTTAGACAGAAGAACATTAAATGGGGGAAAGTAGTAGGTCTGCAATGTCTTCAACTAATAAGACTTTTGACAAATTCCAGTATGACAGCTTCTTTGTACAGACAAAGAAAATAAGATCTGGATGAAAATATGCAGTTAATTAAAAATCTAATCAATGGATAATTTTCAGAAGTTGAGTGGGAAACCACAAGGACATTTCTGTAGGACCCCAGGGGGTTTGGTTTCCCTCCAAAAATGTGAGATCGACACTGAATCAGTCTTTTAACATAAGTGCAAAATACATCACAGGAGAGAAATGAAATTCACAGATCAAAATGTAGAAAAGATGGTTAGCAAAAGCACTAGTAGTGTTTTTCAAGAGCCAAGAGTAGGAGTTAGAGCAGATCACTGACTGCAGGCCATCATGGAGTGGTGGAAGGAAGTTTCATTCTAATGGGTTGTATCCTAGGAGGTGGTTACTTACCTATGCAGAATTGACAGAGCTGGAGTCAGAGCGCTGTTCTGGACACCATCTTTTAGAGACATTGGAGAAAATCCAAAGGAAAAGGGCATGAATAATAAGCAGTTTATAAAATCAACTATGAGGAGGAAAGGGGCATGAATAATAAGAAGTTTATAATATAAACTATGAAAAAACCAAATGATTTTTTCTTCAGAAAAGAAGAAAGGGTGTAAGACTGTCAGAACCTCAATACAGAAAATTTCCAATATAGAGAAAGTTATTATATGAAGAAGACAATTATTAATTGTTCTTTCTGGCCACTACACTAAGTAGTAGTTAATGTTAAAGGTGGTAGGGAAGGGATGATGCTCTTGAATGGCAACCTTGAGTTGCTGCCCAGCCAGCGGGCTCACATTTGCGTCAAGTCATTTGCCTCACCAATGCTCAGGCAGACATCCCAGGTCCCATTTTACTGTGAGTGAAAGCCCAGCATAAGAGCAATGGCAACAATGGGTTTATTGCCCATCTTCAAAATGTGTTAACGAAATGAAGGGAAGATGTCCCTCCTCAACAGTGTTTATTACCTACTCTTGGATGTCAGGAAGGCTTTATCTAGTTAATTTAGCTATAGGGTAAAGCATTTTCCACACTCCTATGTGTCAACTTATTTGACAACAGAAGTTATGAAAATTAAAGATTTTCATTTGATATTAGCTAAATCTTTCTGAAGAACAGTTAAACACTGCAACTGGGTAAATAAGGAATTTCTGGAATTGATCTGGTTAGATATTTAAAATTGTTTGTGTAAATAAAACTTGCTTTTGAAATGAATAGCAATCTCTTTCATGCCTATAATTCCATAAAAAAAAAAAAAGATTTCAGGTTTGTATGAAGAAAATATTTTTACATAATTAGCAGACTTTGCTTTTTTCTTTTTTTTTTTTTTCAAACGCTCAATTTTTTTCTTCAAATTCTTCACAAGTGGACTATACCAGAATTGTGCAAAGAGCTACAATGGATATTACTTTGACTGAGTACTTCCATGTTGACAATATACAAAAAAATATATATTCCTTAAAGAGGAAAAGCCCAACTAATGAGACACAGAGAATACAAACAGGATGTACATTAGAGTGCATTGAAATAATAAGGAAGTAAGCTGTAAGAAACACAGATGGTATGACTTGTTCAGATCACCTTGTTTACTGTGCAGGCCATAATTCATTTAACAGAACAGATGTGCCAACTGTACAGAGCATAAACCCCCTTTTCCCTCTTCCCATTAATGTTGTCAAGTGGCTAGATGAATAACAGATATCTGATTTGCTCTCTACTGCTGACAGAAAATGGTAGAATATAGTTCACTGTAGCTATAACGCATTCCACTTATTCAAGTATGGAAGTGCTCAGAATAGTTTGATGGAGTTCTACTGAATATTTCACTCTTCAGATTTGTTAGCTGGGTTGTACCAGCTCGTAGAGGCAAATTCACTTGGAATTGCCAGTACACTGTAGCAAGCCACCTCCAAATTTTGCTCACTGTGATGATGTAAAGCAGATGGCCCCAAGTTTTCAGTTAAAATTGTTTTGACAGAAAACTGGTTTTCAGCAGAGTAATTCTTGTTTGTGTGAAAAATGTCTGCTTCCTGTGGAAAAACCTCATCATTCTGCCTATAAAAAACAGCTCTCCAAACATGAGGATACAGAACATTTTTTATCAGAAATCCACCAGTCTGAATCGTGGGATTTATAGTTCAAATGTTTTGTGTTCTCAACCTTCTCTTTGAGCCAGATTTCCCAGATGGATTATATCTTCCATGATGCAATAAAATTTCATCAAGACCTCAGTGACACACACGAGAGAAGTTTGTAGTATGTAATGAAACAAAACAATTTTGTCAGGGACCTCAGCCCATAGAAAATTATGTGTACAAGAGATAATTCAACTACAGCTTCCAGAGACTGATTCAGCATATTCAAATCAATGATTGTATTTTTTCTTTCCATTTTCACTATTTGTTTTTCTCTAGTGTTCTTTTTGTGCAAACAATCCTTTCCTACATAAACATCATATGACATAGTATTGCCAATTGAACAGAAATTTTGTTCCCTTCAATCAAAGAAGCCATCTGTCATATCACCCATGCATATTTCCATTCCCTTTGATTTCAAGATAATATTACTTCTGAGTTTACATAACCTTGTGATTTGTGGATGAAAAACAGCATCTATTAAAATTATATGCATTATATGTATTATTCTCCAGGCTTAGTTTGGTAATTTTGATCTTTGCTCCAGAGTTTTTCATTTTACATGTTTTTTTTTTCCACTCTTCCTCCTTCTCTTCTCAGCAACCTTATGTCCTTGCACTGGTAGATCATCAGCTTTTATATTTGAAACAGAGACAAAGGTAAACAGTGCTCGTTTACTATTTACTTTCAATTTTAAAAGCCAAATTGGAAATTTATTCCCAACTAGCATACTTTTAGGTAAATTATTTAAGAGACTTTGCTAAGAAAAGATGATAGAAAGGAGCAGCTGGCCACTAATAAATATATAGGGAATCAAAGATTCTTTCATTTTGGATTTACATGACTTGTTTCTTATTTTTTAAAAGCACCTATAAGACTCTGAACGGCAATATTTCACCTGGCAACATTTTAGTGGATATCATACTATACATGAGAAGCAAGTCAGGCATTTTAAATTAATACCTATAAACAAAAAAAAAACTAACATAAGCAAAGTATATATTTCCTCTAGAACAAAGCCTGCTAAAGCAAGCGAGCATGAAAAGTTAATAATCTTCCCAATAAGGGTTTCTGCATGAGCTTCTAGTAAGTCAGAGAGGTGTGGACACAAAATATTGCAGGAGGTTGGATTAGCATTGCAATCAGGGTTGAGAACAAATTCAGAAAAAAAAAAAAAGAAGAAGAAAAAGTAACATATTTAGAACGTTTTCATCTGATCGTGTGTCAGCTGGATAAAAACTGTGAATTTGCAGGATAACTGGCTTACACGATTCAGTTAAATGTATATATTCAGTGTCAAATATTTGTATTCAGCTGAAAATAGATGTATTCAACACTGAATGCTAAGTGGTAACTGAAAGACAAAAAGAAAAATACTCATTTGAATAATCTTAGGAAAAAAAATTGTAGTTCAAGTATTACCACTGGAGATTTTGACAAAAACTCAAAGACTGGCATTTTTAAATTTATTTTAATTTAATAAACAAATAGATGTGCATAATATTAAGCTAAATATTAAGTATTTCACAAGTACAAAAAAACAAAGAAATACTACAAATTCAACATTTGTTGAACATGATTTAAGTAGTTGCAAGTAGAACATGAGTTATGTTGGCACAAAATCATTATAAAACATTGTTCCCTGCTTCTTCTGTGCTTTCACTGTGTTCATTTCACTCTCCATTTTGCAAAACTTCTCATTCACCCCATGTTGTCGCCTTGAAAAGGAAAGTCAGGGCTAACTACATTGCACTGGATTTCTCAGCAAGACAAAAGACAGGCTACTACTGGCTCATATTTTCCTTCAGGAAGGCTGTGGGTCAGGATAAATCCACTGTTAGGTGACAGGATGAGGAGGATGAATAAAGCAATTAATAGTTCTTAATTCACTATGACTAAATTATCACCTTTTGAACTGTATGTAGTCAAGATTCAAGAGTTTCATTTGGAAGGCAATGTAGTTATAATTTATGTGAGCACTTACTACACAGTCTGTGCAGTCTTTTTGATCTTTACATTTTCACAAGAAATTCTGAAGGTTCAGAGGTACTATACAGATAAAAGTAAGGTCATGTCTTCCCCATATTAATGATTGTAATTTACCTAATTATACTAGTATCCTAGTCTTTTATTGTTTTTGCCTATGTGTAAAATCTAGCAAAGCAAGGGAACACATTGAACTGTGTGCACAGAATAATTTATATAGTGCAGGCTTTCTCTATTACTTTTGAAAGCAAAACTGAATTTGAGATTATACTCTATTTTTCTACATAGAGGTGTTTACAAAGGGTCAGCTCCAATCTTTCTTAAAAATGAAAGTAGAATAAGCTATATTAATGAAAATATTAGCACAATTACTTATTCTACCTAACATGCCTTTAGAGATTATTTTATGGATATGTTTGTAAACTGTATTCATGGCAATCTATTCTTCTGTCTAAAGAATATTGATCATTCAGGAAAGAAAACAGAACAGAAAGAATCTAAGGGATTGACCCGGCAACATGAAGGAAGTCCTGAGTGGCAAACATCTTGCCATAAGTCCCAATGCCTATGGGTTTTGGAAACTTGCCTAGAGACTTGCCTAGAACTTGCCTATGAGGAAAAAAAGTAATTCAAACACATTGTTAGTCTACCCACAGAGACATAGGTCGATCTGCTTTCCCATTCCTGTGTCTGTGTTCCTTTCTCCATCTCCAGTTTACATACCTAATCAATCACTTCGCCTGTACGATTGATCAAAGAGGAGTACGATGTGAAAGGAGATGCCAGAGAGATATGTAAACTCATGTGTCATTAGAAGTGGAAGCTAATGGCATGTCAGTACTTTTCCTGTAATTTTTTTATTGTTTGGCTGTGTTACACAAAAACGCACGTCATTCAAATCTATTGCAGTTCTGCAGTCTGTTGATTGTAGCATGTCTCTATTTTTAGTTCATCTTTCTCTGAAGAGCTGTCTCCTTTGTTTCATGGACAATAACACGGGTTGCCTGCCATTCCTTCATCCAGGAATAATAAAAAGAAGCACTAAACTGCCATCAAACCTCCTCCCACCTCACAGACTCCCACACATTACTCTTCAGAGATGGGCCTGAAAGCGGAAAGATGGAGGTACATTTACCAAGCTGCAGCTACAGCTCCGTTCGATCTCACACATCGTCTCTTTCAGACTTAGCTAAATGTTGTCAGAGGCAGAAAGGCTCCTTTATGGCCTGACATCACACTGTAAATTTGAAACAGTTGTTTCAAAGAAGGGAGTGTAAGAGAAAATGTCAAATTTAAAAAAAGGGTAACCATACCTCAAATGCTCCAAAGCCCATTTGGGTCAAAGAGAAAGACTTGCCTGGACTAGAAGTAAATATCCACCTTTTTTTTTTTTTTTAATTAAAAAAGTGTCTTTAGTGCTACGTTATAAAACTCTGCACCAAAGTACACAAATAAGTAATACAGATGGGAGAATTAATTATTACTAATGTAGTAAATTCATAAATTATGTTTTTTACTATCTGATTTTTCTTTGCTAGTATGCCTCTGATACTCTGACCATAAATCTTCACAGTCTGAGGCAAGACAAAACCAAAAAAATCCACTCCTGTTTTGTGCTGTCTCCCCGATTGTGGGTGGTCTGGTCTGTGTCTCGCTGTGGGGCAGCCAAAATTGCACTTCTTATCTTTGCGTCTATTCTTTTTTTTTAAAAGGTACAGGAAAACAGATCTGAGAAAGTATTCCTGTGTGAGATGAAGGTATCACATTTTCTGGAATGCAAATCTGATTTTAAGTCCTTATCCATTTAGCAATAGGTAATACTTGAATTTCTGAAGAAGTCATGCCGTTGTTAATTAGTATCAATACCTCTGATGTTTTGATAATGTCTTCTCTCACAGGCATTTCCATCCATGAAAGAATATTAGGACTGGGACTTTTTAGTATTTCCTTATGCCTTCATCTACTAAAAGATATATTTAAAGCTTTTTTTGCATAATGCACCAAATGTGTCTGATGCTTAATGAGGCAAGTTTTTGTCATATTTCAATCAAATATTTTGACAATAAAGTTCTTTTTGGCCTGCTTATTATAATAGTACCAATCAGTTTTTGAATGGGTTTCATGCTTCAGACATTCACTACTCATAAAGTTGATAGGGCTTTTTACTTATCTGACTTTTTACAGAGTATCATAAATGTTAACATTTGTCATCTAAAATGAGCATGTATTTGACACTTTGGAGTATTTGCTTTGGAGCCATTTTGTTGTCCTTTCTCTGTATTAGTCTTTTATTTACCTTTCGCTCTTTCTTCAACTTTTCAAATTATTAGCCTTTTTTACATTGTATTTGCTTCATAAGTGAAAAGAAGAACATGGTGAAATATTGCATGAATTAACACTGAATGCAAAAATTGTATTAGAGATCTGATAGAAACATATACTAACATTGATACATACATACATACATACATATACATATGAGCACTAGCATTGTGATTAAAACAAATGGTAGAAGCTCTAAATCACAAAATTTAGAGTTGCAGTATATTACGATTTTTGCATAGTGGAGGCCAGAACGTAAAATGTTTCCTACTTTGTCCTACATCTACCTGCAGAATATTCCTTCAAAGCAAATTCATCCACCCTGAGAATTAACAGGTTTAACAGAATTAACAGAATTAACCTGAGAATTAAACAGAATGAGTAAATAAATAAATAAATAATGCTACCATTACTTTGCCCATGGCTACTGAAATCATGAACTACGGATAAAGCAGTTTGGAATTTGAAAGAATGAAATAAAAAATAGATTAATAAACGAAAGATATGACATAAGTAACTAACAGTGTGACTGGTCAATAGACAGCATAGAAGTGGAGGAAGCAAAATACACTTCCCGTCCTTGGGAGTCTAACAATTTCCAATATAATTTTGAAGCTCATTGCATCAAATCTAATTAAAAAAAATGTTCAAATACAGCTTTGTATGTCATATTTTTAAAATTAATTATAATAGCTTTAAATAACCTTCTTAAAAGGGAGTTTACTAATTTAGCTTTTCAAGTGTTCATCACCCTTAGCACCAATCAAAAACTGAGAAAGAACAACCACAAACAGCTTGGTTGCTTCTGCTTAAAACTTTATTTTGCTTCTTTAGTGAGTAAAAAAAACATAGTCAGGTGGTGATTCAAATTATGTCTTATTAGCATTTGACACAAATATTCTGAAACAGCAAATATAAAATAACAAATAAAATATTCTCCTGTGTGTAGACAGCCTGTTGGAGTGACATTACTGTGCGAATCGGAGCTGGCTGGAACCAGCTGGAACCACCTGGAACTGGCCCAGGGCAGTTCCTGGCAGTGGTTTGCGATGCTCCGGCTACCACACAGTGCCAGGTACATCCAGCAATGGCAGAAAATAATCTCAAAATTACTTTGATTTCTAGAGTTTTGATATATTGGGTAGGGCAAATAACTATGTTTTAAAACTGTACTTTTATTTAATTCTTCTCTCGTTCTCTAGTACTAGTATTTCCATGTAACTTGTAGAGATCAGAAACAGATTCAAACATCCTTAAGAGTAAAAACTTTCCCTGATTGGAATTAGGTTATAAAGGTATAAGTGACTGGATCTGGACCAGACATAAAAAAGACCTGTATTTTCAAAGGTCCCTTTTTTTTTTTTTTTTTCTCTCTCCAGTGTGTTAAATTCGCAGGCATTTACCCGGGACTTATTTCATCTTCAGGCACTGACATATTTTACAAGATCTAGCTCAAATGACATTGCCAAGATTACATATGAAACTCATGGCAGAAAACGGCGTGTGATTTTAGTGGTTCCCAGTCTAGCCCCGTTGATAACTCGTGCACTGGAGCTAGCCTTCCTGTGAGGTGAGCACCAAGTCCCAACTGTCGAGCTCACACAGTAATTTACTGATTTATCAACACAAGCCATAATTCGATGTCTGTCAAAATCGTCTCCCTAATCCTTTAGAGACTGGGGCCTAACAGTAGATTTTCTTGCATATCCAGAAGTTTAACAGACTGAATATTTGCACTATAAAAGGATTTTTTTTTAAAAAAAGTAAATAAGTAAAATAAAGCTTGCAGGTAAACATTACGCAAAGAATACAGGGAAAAGTAAATAATCTGTGATGAGCTTTGTGAGATGTAGAAAACCAGTAGGAATGGTATTATAAAAATGATTTTTAAAAAGTAAATAAGATCTAAGCTAGTGTTTTGAATAAATTTTGAATAATCTCTAGAACATTGAAAAGTTGTAAAGGGAGCCATACTGTGTTTTTTTGGTCCAGCTTCACCTTAAACTTTGCATAATACAAAGTAATATTTGCAAAGAACTTTTGTAATCAAGTCAGAGCTTATGTTATAGTGTTTGACTATGTAGAGTGATCTCAGTATGTGAAGATTACACAAAGATTGACCATGGATTTACCAAAGACACCTAAAAGGCTGCAGACTCCCAAGAAGCCTTAACTTGGTAAAGTCAAGCTGCTCTCATTTATCATGATAATGTTTTAGTCTCGCAGCTACACGCTCCATCCATTTTCCTCACCACCACAGCTCAGGCCAGAGATACATCTCATATTTTAAAGCAAAACCATTGCTACAGGTGGTCTTGAAGCTGTGTTTTCAAAATTTCATTACATAGCTCAGGGGAGGGTAAAAGGTGGCTGTCAGAATCCACTGAGGATTCTGATCCACTGAGCAAGATTCATTTGTTTCACTGCACATGGTGTTGTATCTTCCAACATTCTGGTGGTTGCCAAGTCTGCCTGTCTTGTTCATCAAAAGCACTCCCTGTTGCACAGTAAGATATATGCCTCTTTTTTTTTTCCCCAGAATAGTTAGTGATATTTCCCAGAGCTTATAGGAGTTGGACAGGACCCATGAGGTAGATTTCCTTCCCTTTTGAAGAATATTACATATATATTCTCTGAGGAAGAAGTGGAGGCGAAAGAAAAGGAGAGAGAAAGGGAGATTAGAATGGTGATATGAATATATATATCTTTTCCATTTTCAAGCTCACAGCAGAGGAAGGGTCAGACTTTCTCTTGGTAAGAGTTAATGCCTGGGCCCCGAGTATTCCAGAAGAGATTTTGCAAAGCACAGCAACATACATGCATTTTCTTCCATGTGTCTAACACAGAATGAAACTTTCAGGTAGCATCTGACCCGTGACATTTTACAAAAAACAATGAGGAACTATGACTAGTGGGCTTAAAATCTTCCTAAAAATAATTTTGCATATACATATACATACATATATATATATATATATAGGCATATATACATACAAAGAGGACATTTATTTCCCATAGCAAATTTTGGTATAATTTTGATTTCTGAAAGCCTCCTCCTGGTTGTCAGGAATGTATTAAACATAGATAAGCAACATGAGAAGCTGCTCTTTGCTTTTTCTTGATACCTCAGCGACATCACTTAAGAAAATAATGATGACTGTCCAGAAAAAGCTTTCTTTCTCCAGCTCCTATGTCTGTCTAAGAGACTACATAAATGTTAAACAGAGTGGAAATGAAGGCTGGAATAGAGAGTGAAAAATAAACATTGGCAAAGTCTTATGGAAAGGGATTAGTAGGAAAGTAATAAAAGCCACCCTTAATGTGTGTCTGTGATTGTTCAACTTAGAATCATTGTCAGACTTTACTTTTCCCCTTAGAAAATGTTAAAAGCAAAAATCATTAACTGAGATGAACTCTGTGAAAGGAAAATATATCTTTATTAATATTCCTGCTCTAATATCCTGGTAGAAAGCTAATTTTGAGTTCTGAAAGGAAGAGGTGTAGCATTTTTTGTTCAGTGTTTTACAACTGGCTTCAGTAGCAAGGTACCTTTTGAAAAGAAAGGATGAACATTTGCCATCCAAATTACTTAAGAAAAAAAAATGGTACAGTTATGAAAGAAACTGTTCAGTACCATGACAATATTCTAACATTTACCAGAATTTGGAATAAAGCCTTTTTTTTTTTTTGGTCTATTTCCTTACAGAGCAACAAATGTGAGTATGGTGACATTTATGAGTAAGGTTCTTCTATACAGTTGTGAGATCCTGCTGTTCTCCCCAACCAAAAGGTTTCTAGTAGCATTTCAAAAAAGGCATTAAGAACTTACTTGGGCTTTCTCGTGCAGCAAAACTAACTGCAGCCCACACGCAGCACTTCTTTCGTCTGTATTTTGTGCCTTAATCATTATATGATTTTCACTGTTAAATAATAGTGCCCTTGTTGTAACAATATTCTCTTTAATTCAGGACAGGCTACTTCACTTCTTTGTTTTGCTTGTATTTTATCAGTTTATCTCTTAAGATCATTATTTCTTGAGAGCAGAGATATTCATTTTTTTAGAATCTTCCAAGACAAACAGATCTGAGGCAAATAAATACATTCTATTGACTAACAAATTAAAACCAATTAAGTATATTCTGTCACTGATGTCTTTGAAAACCTTTCTATATGTGTCTATCATAAAGACTTGCATGTTTGCTAATATTGTTATAACACACTGAAAAAAAAAATGTTTGAAGAGGAATGGTACCAGAATGCACTTTTTTTTTGTAGGAACTGGGTGCTGCCGTTGTTACTTAGGCAGAGTTTATGCATTAGTGTTTTCAACAAGAATAGACTCTTACGATGAACTTCTGGTAAACCAACTTTAACCGATGTTTGTGTGTCTTAGTGATTTTAATGAGCACATTTTGGAAAAGGAACTCTGAAGTGACAAGTATTATATCTTAGTTGTTGAGTGCCAGATATCTGAAACATGTAGCTTCAAATGCTCAGAAGTGTCTACTCTGGGGAGCAAGCATGAGATTCAGTCAAAATCTAAAAAAGTACCCAGTCCAGAAAATCTAATCTTGAGCACAGTTGGATTTTGTGGAACTGAAAGCAAGATACACAATTGGGCACTCTCATTAAAACAAAAATACAAAAAGAAAAATCAAATGAGTGAAGAAATCTACATTCCCTTTTTGCATAATACTCCTATAACAAAAGCTCTTGTCTACAAGCAGAAGAGCAGGATACTACTGAAACCTGTGCAGTCCTAGGAGTTTTTTAATGCCAGTTTCATGGAAACAGAAAGAAGGTACTTCATAAAAAGCAGAGCAATTCTTTATATATTTCGTCCTCTACTTTAATAACAAACATAGAAGCATTTTTTGTGTTTATATAAAGGAAATTACTAAGACTCACCAGCAGGAGAGCAAAATAGCCAGTGCTAGCCTATGTCTGTATGAAATATAGATTTATGAGCACTAGCTTGGTGGTCAATATTTATTTTATTTTATTTTATTTTATTATTTTATTTTATTATTTTATTTTATTTTATTTTATTTTATTTTATTTTATTTTATTTTATTTTATTTTATTTTATTTTATTTTATTTTATTTTATTATTTTATTTATTTATTTTTATTTTATTTTTTAGTTTTAAACACCTGCGAGTTATCTGAATACTAAATGCTTAATATCTAGCGAACAAGTGTAACTCCCATTGTCAAAATCTAGAATGTTCACCACACATGTGATCCACTGGTTACTCCTGCTGTCCCTGCAAAAAGAAAGTTCTCACATGTAAGGGAATCCAGACTTTACCAGGTCTCCTGCTAAAGCTCTTCCAAAAACAAGTCTTCTTTCCTGGTTCCCAAATCATCCAGAACAGCTGGGAGTGAATTCTGCTGCACTTAAGCCATCCTGAGATAACATTTTGGAGGCCTAAGGAGTCCCAGGGTGCTTGTATGCTCTGGCTTTCAGTTGCAGCACATCCAAAAGACCCTAGTCCTTTAATGTTAACCAGTTGCTTTATAATTGCCTGTAAAGCCAGATTAAGGGAAAAAAAAAAAAAAGGAAAAAATATTTGCCACATCTTGTTCCCAGGATTTTAAAATATACAGGTGACACAAGAAGCCCATTATCAAATCAAAAAGTACACTCTGTTCCCCTCTTTATCCAGATAAGGAATTGTAGACACTTACCTAAAGAAGTACCCTTGTACCTTTTCAATGCCAAGACTTCTGTCACTAAAGAGAGCATTTGACTGGGGAAGAATTTATACTCACAACCTTGTCTGGAATTTCTCATTTCTCATTAGATTATCATCTCCCCTGCCTCATTTTCTCTTCCAAGATTATCAGTTCTTAGTTTATTTCGAGGGACAGACTCTGCCCTGTCTACTTGGACTATGTACAGGCAGTTTATCTGTGCTTATCTGATATCTTAACAAATCTTTAATTCTAGAAGGGGGTAAAACACTTCTTCCCCTGTTCTCTGTTATCACCATGACAGTCCAGAGTGAAACTTTTTCATGAGCCAATTTATAAAAATGTGAAATCAAGAACAATACTTTAAAAGATAAATATGTTTCATTACCCTTCCTGGATCATTACTAATTAAGACCAGACTGAAGAGCAATAAACCACTCTGGAGCAGTAACCTTCTTAGGATAATTAATCCATCTTGTCTTTAAAGACCCACAAAACACAGAAAATTAAGCTTGCCAAATTAAAATTGCCCGCTGAAATGATGTCTCAGCTGGCAGAGTCTAGAGAATGAAGAAGTAGCAATCTCCAAGTCTACTAATAATTTTTTTTATACTAGAGGGTGTTCTTTTGTGTGTATACACTTTTATACTGACTGTAAGATCAAATGAAGGCCTGCAAATTGTATGCAGATTTCACATGAATGAAAAAAAAAATGCTACCATCTAATATGGGGGCATAACATACACCAGTAAAACCCTCCATGCTATATAAAACTCCATCATATTATGGAAACAGAAGTAGGCCAGGCAGTTTTAGAAGGGAGGGTGATCTTGGGCTCCTACTTTCCTTCTTCCTACAGAACAAGGAGTGCCAGCACAATAACTCAAGGAAGCCACTGTTGTATACCGATAATGACTGAGATGCAAATATCTATACTCTGTTACTGATTTCTGGAGCTGTTTTTCACCATCACACTCTTCCATATGTGCAAGATCACATTCTGCTCTTTGATGCTTTGCTAAGAAGTATCTGAAGGTAGACTGTGCCCTAAGATTTGGGTTTTCTCTGTCTGAGCAGATGTTATGTGACATAAGGAGACATTGCTATTTGCCTAAAACATCTTTGTTCACCTAGTATTGAACTTCTGAACATGTGCACCAACTTCTAGATCATGCTGGCAAAAACAAAACATATTCTATACTAACAATGAAATGACATTTTACTAAGAGGTTTTCTGATAAAATAAAACCGAACTGGTGAAACTTCAGTGAAAATTCAGCTTAGAAATGTATTAGAACTTAATTCAAATTCAAACTTCCTTGTCCAAAGTTTAGCCAACTTTATAATTGCTTAGTATATATGTAATCCGTGATTAATTGTAGTCTTCTCATCTAAAATGCATTACAATATACAGTAAAACTAAACGAATCTACAGGTTCAAGATTACTGACTTTAAAGCACCTTTCATCGTATATTTTAAATGAAGTAGTAATAGAATCCATAAGTTCTGTCTATGCTTACTTTTTAATGTGACATAGATTTAAATGAGCAACATTTCTTCAGAAGAAATGTGGTCATGTGTAGATTAAAGTGCAAGACTTGTTAACCAGATGGCAAGAAAAATCAAGCAAGCTCAGACTGGCAGTGCACTTTTAATAATATAATTTATCTTAACATCAGTTTAAGAAACACAATATATGCTTTAGCCAAGTCAGGCTTTGCTGTCAATCGAAGGTCAGGATAAATTCATCTAGTGCAAGCACCAGAGGCTACAGCATGTGGTTACCTCTCCAAATGAGCCTGAGTTCACTGGTTTGTTTTATAACAAAGCTGCAGGATTCTTTTAACTTGGCTCAGTTCCCATAGAAAGGACATTTTGGCAAGGCAACAATAGATTTTTTCCACCTCTGCCTTGTTAAAAAAGCTCAAAAATTCCAAGTCAGTTCAACAAAAGCTGCTTTGAATATCTTACATTGAAAAAATATAATAACCCACACCTAGAGGTAATCAACACTTAGGAAAAAAATACTGCTCGGTAGGATTGGGTTGCTCTTTGTGCTCTCACTGATTCATTTTTTGAGCCACCTGATGGAGAGTGGAAATTCAGTGACACTGCAACAAGAGGTCATTTTCTGCCTCGAGAACCTCCTCATTAAGTTTCAATTATTTTGCCAGTTTGTACAACAGTCTTTCAGTCTTCCTTGCATTCCTAACACATGTAGGTGGCTAATGTCTCTTCACATATGTTTCACAGCAGGTTCTGAACTATTAGAGCACTTACAACTAAAAGTTCTTTTCCAGTAGAGCATGTAAATGTGACCCCTGTTGGTTGATGTGCCTATAGTACATGATAAGAATCACTGAATCAAGTACTTCATGAAAGAAGCGAACAGCGGAGGAAACTTCTTATTAAAACACATTACAAACCATAATAAAAAAGAAAAACTGCCTCACGCTGTAGGTGCATTGCAATGAAACTATCTGCTTATTAGGACTGGCCAGAAATTCTGCTCTTCATTTTGTCACAGGTACAGAGGTTTTTCACTTTATGTGTGTATTTATTTATTTGTTTAAAGCAGGGTAGAAGAACAAAACCCTCTTTAGTTTGTGAGGCACTGATGGTACAAGGACAATGTGGTACAGAGACAATAGGTCAGATGCGCTTGACTGGGGCGCAGTTGAGTCAATCATAGCAGCTAGCGTTTTTCCATATCTCGGATAATTAGGCCAGCCACCTATCTAGGGACTGAAAGATTAGTCTGCTCTTTGTCAGATATCAGCATGACTCTTATTTTTCACAAATGTTCAGGTGAAAAGTTCATGTCTTAATTCAATTACTTATTTTAAACACGAATATTAGCTCCTTCTATAGAACTGATCTGGATGTGCAAGTTTTGCCTGTGCACGTGCCCATCTGTCCTCTCCTTGATTTACATCTTTCCACATAAAAAAAAAAATACCATTAGAGTATTCCACATTTTTTCATTTTTCAGTAATGCACTTAAGAAAGATCACTTGGCTTAAGTGATATCATGGATAAGTTGATGAAGGTGATAAAATGACGCAGAATACAGTGTAATATAATGAAGTCAAGAAAGGTTATACAGAGAAGGCATCACATACACACACAAAAGCAACACACCCCACAAAAAAAACACATTTTTTGCCCCTAAAATTCAAGGATGTCCTCTTCAAATGCGTGTAAGAATTCCTAGTATCAAGGGACTAGTACACTCTGTGAGACTACTGTACTGTTTTGTGGCTATTCTGTGTCATATCGTGACAGAGAGATCATTTAATTAATATCATTTACTTAACATTAATCATTTACTTAACAGGTTTGCCTCTCTTAGCTTCCCTGAAACTTCATATCAAGTTAATCAAATTTGAATCTTTGCCACAAAATCCTGCTATGTAAGTTCTGGAAAATGGTAGAAATGAACACTGTACTTCTCTTTATTATGTTTGCAAGCTGAGCAACACAACTACCTACTTCATGTATTTCATTAGAAGTTACTTCTGCTCATCTGTGTGCAAAATTGTATATTCATGCAAAAGTACCAATTGATGCCCCTTCTTTTTATTAATGTTCAATTAAAATCCAGAATTGGACATAAAATTTTGACTAAAGTTTGACCTTAACCTGAAAAAAAAAACCCGAATTTTTTTCTGCACAAACGTCTTTTAATTATCTCATATAAATGCAAAATGTATTTCCATAGATGCACTAATAGTAGAATAAAATTTGAAATTATTAGCATATTTTAACCTGAATGTAGAAGAATGAGAATCTCATGCTGTGCTAGCATTTCTCAGCCTCATAACGCTATGCTAAACAGCATGTGCCTTTCAGAAAGATGCTGGTCCCTGAACACAGTATCTGCTAAAAAAATGGAGAGGGAGTGTGTTGATATAAGCACCTTGCTGTAATTCCATTTTACAAAAGAATCATGAAAACTTATGGTTCATTTTTACACATAATTTCTCTAAAAAGACACAGCTACTGTGACTTCTGCATACAGTATAAGGCAAACCTAATTCACTGGAAGACAGCTGTTTCAACTGAAAGTCTTCATTTCAAGGCATTTATAAAAACTATAGTTCATGTAGTAGTTTACTGCTTGTTTATGTATTAAAAACCTTTAGTTAGTACCAATTTTGGGAAAAGCATTTATTAAGTAAGTGTTAGCACATTGTTGCTTACCAGTTTGTCACTGAAATCTTAGATCAACTTGGTGACAGGAGATAAAGAAATGGAAGCCAAGTCCTTATTTTCATTCCTTGCTTGGCTTCCTGAAGGAGGACATTGTGACTGTGTGGGAATACCTCGAAGCCCAGGATCTTCTTGTTGCAAAGAAAAACTGCTTATAGCCTGGAATACAATTCCTCTTTATTCTCCTGTTTTGCCTATAGTTTGCACCACCCATAACTTCTGCATAGGTCGGATGAAAAGTATCTCTTTAAAAGCCAAAGTAGATGTATATGATAATAGACTATATTATGATCATTGCTTTCTATTCCTAATAGGTTCAGATGATAATGAATCAGAATTTAGGGCTAGGGTAGGGTAATGCAGATAATGATTTGTAACACTAGTCTGGACCTGTGGCTAGGAACGTAAAATATATTCAATGTCTTAGCCTATTAAAAGTAAAAATTTACCAGGTTCATAATTTCAGAAGAAGTAACAGCAAGAAATGGCCTAAGAAACAGGAAGAAGTTTTGTGCTGTGCTATTCGTTTGCTTTTTGTCCTCTACAGAAAGTTTGAAGAATAAAGGAATTCCCTAATTTTCCCATATTTATGGGAAAGTAAAGAGAAAGCAAATTAAAAAAAAAAAAAAAGATTAAAGCTTTACTTCTAATTTCTAGAAAGCTTCTTCTTCTAAAGCTGCAAAGCCTTTTAACAATTTTTTTTTCATTTAGAAACATTTTGATATTATTTGTAGTTGTTGCTACTACCATTTGTAGTTGTTGCTACTACCATGTAACCACTTTACCACTTTCTCTGAAATCTGGGCTCTTCTGTAAGCATTTAACATTACAAACCTGAAGTGTTTTAATGTCAGCCCCTCTTACCTTCAGTCCCAGTCATTTTAGGCAATACAAAGCAATCTGTGGATTTACTTATTTTAGGAATGACAATTTGAATGGGATTCAAGCCCACTCCACCTCTGTAGCAGCCATTCCTTGCATGACCAGTAATCACTTTTATTAAATATCTCACTTTATAGCCCCATATTACAATGATTCAAGGAAGTATTAGTGTACAGGAAAATCAAACTCTCAGAGCTTAGTCTTTCCCTTGTTTTCAGAAAATCTTATCTGAGCAACTGAGCCTTACAGTGGAGTATAATACAATGGAGTATTGAGTGATTTTCCCTTATACTGCTTGTGATATATTATGTACAGAGAGGATGCATGTCTGAATCTATTGTTTGTTTCTACTCATGTTTCTCACAAATAGCTTAAAAAAACAGTTTTATCTAGGTTAGTGAAATATTTATTAGAGTATACAGAAGTTGTGAAAAGGCTGGAAAACAAAATGCAGAAGATCACAGAGAAGAATAAAAGACATGAGGTCAGCTTTGAACCTGAGCCTCTCACACACTCTCAATAAGAGCGTAATTTCTAACAGTCCACTGTAGGAGACAGGACAGGGGAACTACTGTATTTCTGAGGATGTCGCCTCTCATATTGCATCCTAAATGTGCAATGCCCTAAAAGACAAACTTGTGAAATGAGTTGGTGATTAATAATTCTGCATTCTATCATCCATTCCTTTGGCTCGGAATGCTCCAAAATGGTGGAAATTTTGACATTTCAATGTGAATTTTTCTTCTTTCATGAATTCCTATCAGAAAAACAAAGCTGAAAAGGAAAGAAAGGAATAATTATTCATGGAAGCAGAGATGAACAAAATGAATGAAGCTGCATTGTCAGAAGATAAAGGCAGAACCAACATTCATTAGCAGTGTGCTAACTAAGAAAAGAAATCTGAAGCCCAACATTCATTTGTTGTGAGATAAAGGAATTTAGATTATAAATTGCCCCAAAGGGAAAAACAAAAACAAAAACAAAAACAAACACAAAGAAAACAAGGCCATGGTTTTCAAAATAACAAGAAAGTGACATTTATGGTCTGTTCCTGTTTAGGGATTATTTTCTGAAATATGATGATTTCTGACCTTTGAATACAGCCTAATTTTTCTGGAAATCAAGAGACAATGGAGAAGGTTACAGAACCTAATGCAGATTTTGTAATTTCCTTTTTGGAATAATGGAAGAAAATATGTTTTTTTTTCTCAGATCGTTGGCCTCCTTTGGTTTTCTGACTAATATTTTCTTTGCCTTATTTATGTTATCAAAGTTATATCTTTGATAACTATGAGTACTTATGTAATTGTACTACATTGATATTGTAACTATTACAAGAATCTTGTGCTTCTGCAACTTCAATGTGAACACCACACTGAATTTGAGGTTTTCTGAAAAATGCTAAAGTTGATGGGTGGGGCAGTGAATACTAACATTAAGCTATCTAAGAAATAAAATTTCTATTGGGCAGCATTTTTTTAATGTTAAAGAAAATACCTATCTCAAAAGCCACAAGGCAAAGTGTTTCACTTAACTGAAATCTCATAACAGTTTGTTTTCAGAATATGGAAGTATTTTCCTTGTTATAAAAACAATACCCTCTTTCAACCCCGAGAAGTGGATGATTTTTGTCATATCGTTATGCTTCCTGTTAGCATTACTCTAGTTCACCTTGTAAATATCCTCATAAGGAATAAGTCTGTTCTTCAAATTTTGTATAATTATCTCTTTCCCTTCTGACCTTTAGGGCATAACATGAAAATTGAACAAAAATAGAGCTTTGATGTTACTGGCCTTAGGCAAACATCCTCATCTACAGGTCTTGGCATCCATGTTCCCTAAAGTATTTGGCAACCTTTGTGTCCCTTATTCCAACTCTGCTAAATTCAGAATCAAATTAAAAAATAATTATTTTCTGATATTGAGCATAATGTTGTTACAATTCTGTTTTTTTCGAGGACTCATCTTGATTTTTATTTAGAGAACCAGGAGACAAAAGCTTAATAATCAATTCAGATCTAGATCCAAGTATTATCTTCCTCACTAATCCCTAATTTCATCCTTATTTTTACTTTTGATTAAATTTGTCTACATCTGATTTTAAAACTATTGACAGCAAGGTTAAGAGTAGCCTGAAGAAGTCATTATCTAGCCGCAGTATGTCTATCACTGCTACTGGGTCTTATGAGTGACTTCGGAATAGCTCAAGATTTTGTCTATTAATCTTTAATAGACATGTTTAATGTCCAATGTTGTTTTAACTCTTTTTTTTTTTTTCCTTTTTCCAGTAGAGCACTTAGTCTGCATCCATTGATCCTTGAAGGGCTGTTAGGTGCAACTTTAATTCTCCATTTTTTTTTCTCACTTCTTTTTTATTAGCCTGCCTTAGCCTCTCTCAGTAATTCCAGTAGTAAATAAAGAAATAGCTCTTCTCATTTGCATAAACTTTAAGCAGAAGGCTAAAATATATTCTTATTTTACTGATATTATTCTAATTTGCATAGATTTAACACAATAGTACTGACAGTTTTTTCAATGACTTAAACAGCTATCATGCAAGGTTGAAGCAACATATGTATCAGGTCCTGTTTATCCAACTTTTTTTTTTTTTTTTGGTCATACAAGCTTAGAGCAGGCTTCTTCTGCCTTTTGTCTGCTTGTGTACAGGTGCAAGTAAGAATGTCTGATCATCCCAGAAACTCCTCTGTGGGCAAAACAGAATGGGACACGGGCTGGATTAAAGAAGGAACACTCCTAAGTGACAACACGGTGCTGACAACAAAGTGGCTGTGTTTTTTGGAAGTAGAAACTTATGACCCAACTTCAAAAAAAAGAACTTAGGCATGGATTTGCACAGCTACATAGTTGCCTTATACTCGTATACTCATTATAAGCCTTGAGTATATCCTTAGAAAATACAGCACTGTGAAAAGAAAAAAAATACATCATATAATATGAGACATAAGAGTTGTTTAAAAGTTTAGTGATCATAAAAATTCAAATCCACACTGCAATAAAGTAAATTTATTGTTTTTTCACTTTACCAATTGGAGCATATTTTATCTAAACTACTGCTAATTTGTGTTATCACTTTGAAGTGATTGTTTTAGAGCCCATATCTTTGCTGGAGAAGGAGAGTGCTAGATTTTTGACTATGCTTCAACTTAAAGCTTCCCCAGAAATTCCATATTGATCTTAACTACTATTATTTTTTGAAAATATAGTGTGTATACACTTATGCAAGCATAAAATTGGAATTAATAGCCATCTCATACAAAACATTTTCTCCTGTTGTCAGCCTAAGTTGGCGAAAACAATTTGAAGTGGTAACAGAGATGCTATGAATACTCATTAAAATCAATGCTTAAAAGAGTTTTAGGGTATTTGTTGTTCTTTCCTTCGTATTATTTTCTTACTGTGTTTGCATCACCCCCATCATATAACATAAAATGTTTTTATCCTGTTCAGGAGACAGCAATGGATTATTCTGTCATCTTTTAATATTAACTGTCTTTAAATCCATTACATTCTGTTCTGTAAATCTGTAAAGCAAGTTTGTATTTGCCCCTTTGCCTGTATTGCAAAGTCAAACTTCTCCTTGTTGCTATTCTGCACTGCTGTTTGTTTTCTGAATGCAGTTCTTAGTTGTTTGCTTGCTTACAGAGACAAACAGGATGATTTGCAATAAGTGCTGTCAAGCTGTGGAATGAAAATGTCATACTGCTAGTTTGTTCAGTACAGAGGAGTTTTATATTTTCTTTATGCTTTTCATTCTTAAAGGAAGGCTTAGCTAAATTTGAAAAATACAGAACACTTGATATCATTTTTTCACTGCTTCATCATCTCGATGAGCTGTTCTTCATAGCATGAATGTACAATCTCTTAATACATATGCAGGGAGCATGCCAGAGAGAAGTGGTTTTTGTTTTCATTTTAATAATTGAACAGACTGTATTCTTAGCTCAGTTTTCTAAATATTTAGAAGTTCGTACTCTAATTCTAATTCTTTTTTGAAACCATTTTCTGAGCTATCCTTTGAATTCTGTCAGAGTCTATCAGATGTAAAAATTTTGTTGCTGATTTGCAATCAGAATTTTGGTCTGACCGATTTGCAATATTTCAATGTTTTTCCTTCAAAACCAAACAGACTCTTGCTTAGCCTTTTCTATTATTATTGTTTAAAATGAAGATTCCTTTCATGCTAATATTCTTTGTATTATACTTTGTAGCTTTCGTAGAGTTCATATAGAAAAGCACTGCAGTCCTGTCTTCTGCGGATTTTCTAACTTCATTATTAATGTCAGTTTACAGTACACTCATAGTGTTCTCATTGACGAAATTGTTATGGTTAATTATTATTATTATTTTTTAAAAGAAGTGCCTGACTCTGTAAAACAACCCAAAAGATGACAATTTATTTTGTCTCTGAAATCTTCAAGAAATGGTTCAGGATGTTTCTAGATCTGTTTTTTATCAGTGTAAAGGGATGCTGAGGCTGCTCGTGCTCTGTTACTTTTTTTTTTTTTTTATAGTCTTGTTCTGTTCAAGACACAAGTTATGACTAAACATACTTGTCCTAGATTATCATTTTACATGACATTGGAATAATGTTTATTCATTTTTGCCTGTAGGATTATGTATTTATAATAAGACTGGTGACCTTTTTTGTTTGGACTTCAAATGCTGTAACTGAGGCTAAGTAAATATACATTAAAACTGCAGTATGAGTGCTGTACAGAGATGCTTTTGCAGCTGTTCTATGAAGTGGCTGGTGTTCTTAAGAAGTTTATCATTTGAGCTTTTCTGTGTGTAAGCAGCTACACAAGTGTCCTCTGATCACTTTGAATGTATCTGCCACACTCTTTAATGACCTTTCAGCAATATTATTAACCCAGAGTATTTGCTCTCACCTACCAGGTGCTCATTTGCCCTCCCAAGTTCACAAAAGCATAAAGTGTAGATGGCAATGCTACTGCTCAGGCAGAAAGAAAAACCCTCAGCCTACAGGTTAAGCTCATCTTTGCAAGAGAGGAATTTCTTTGAAAGTCAATTTGGAGATGAGCATAGGGAACTCCATCCATCCATCTATCCATTTTTTTTTAATTTTTTTTTTGTTGTTGTTGTTGATTCCAGGAGAGACATTATGATCCAGGGTTCTAACTTGGACAAGCCAACAAAATTTATTTGTATTTTGCCCTTTCTCAGCTTAGTATCACAATCAGCCAGCCAGCTGGTTTCTGCAGATTCCCAAGCTTTCCCCAGGGAATATGTGCACATCACAACATACTCTGAATGTCAAAATATAATCAATGATCTGTTAAAATGGTTTAATTGATAATATTTAAATAATTCCTTACCAAATATAGGGAAACAAATGACTCTTCTAAAATCTGCTAAGGAAGAAACCAATAATATGGTCCGTATTCCATAAATATGCAATTCTGGAAACTCTATTCAAGCAATAACTACATTTTAAAGGACTATTTGAAAGAACTCTTTATAGAAAATGGAATATTTTGATTAAGGTTATTTGAAAATACCTTAAGTGAAAATTTTCACTTTTATTTTCCTAACAGACTTTAGAAAATACTTTTTCCCATAAGGAACAAAAATAAAATCAGTATTGCAGAAATACTTCCATTTTTGGTCATAAAATCACTGCAATAACAAATTTCCCAACATCTCTATTAATTCTGAGATCAACCCAAAGAAAAATTACTGGCAAGGAGATCTCATAGGAAAATAGTTAAGTCAATTTAACAGTTACAGTTTACATGCTCTGGCGTGTTAGAGGAACCATTCTCTTGGTTCCATTGTAAATATCCAGAGATATTTGCAGACTCCGAAGATATACAATAAATTTAGAATCATCTTAGTTTGTAAAAATGAGAATGATATGCCAAAAAATAAGAGTTTTTGAAATATTTGTGGGGTTACTGGATTTTAACAACATTAATGACAAAAGTAAATCTGAAAGATCATAAAAGTAGAAATAAAAGACTTTACATACTTCCTGTCTAGGCTAGTCGTGAGGTATACAATAGTATTAAGTGAATTGAAGTTTTATATTATCAGGGTCTCGAGTATTGCACACAAAAATAAATGACTCAATTCTTGTCTTACGCTAAGAGTAATGAATGAACAAGCTAACAATACAGTTATCATAAGGAAATTTTTGTCAATTGTTCCAAAAATCAAGATCTCCAATTTCCTAGAACTATGTTTAAATCAAATATACAATATTAAATAATAAACTATTAGAGGGCAATTTGACAGACAAAAGGAGAAATTTGAGAATTTGAAAATTGCACAGATCTGGTTATTAACCAAATGCAGAAACCAAGGGTTGATTAAACTCAAAGGATGAAAGAGCAGAGATCAAGCAATACTCTTGTCAATAAAGCAAAGATTACTGTCTTCGTTTTACCTTTAAGCACTCATTGCCAAATTCATTCCTAATCATTCTTTTTTTAAACACAAGTGATGCTCTAATAGTGCTGAAATCAGCCCATGTTTATTGATTAGCAACACTTTGTGTGTAAAAGGAGCAATAGAGAAAATTGGAATTGGTGACAATCTTTTCAGTGACATAGCATTACTTCTGTAGTATCATGACAATGGCAATCTCATAGCATACTTTCTGCTTCTACAGTTGTGGTCCATGATGATTATATCTCATAATGGTAGCTTAGATGGCTTTTTGGCATATGCTTATCAAAGAGCAAATGATGAAAGCCAATCGGAGTGAGAACAGTGAGACAGATGCTCCACAGTGCAGCAAACACTTCAGAAAACAGCCAGATAGTGACTCCACACAGTTTCAAATATGCTAAGGTATTTTAAAATTATAGTTAATGAAACAGAAGTTTGTAACAAATAAGATGATTATCTATGGTGTTTGCAATACAATTCAGGTCTGCTTGAAGATGCTGAAGGATGTCTACAGAGAAAAAAATGAAACCAGTTATATCATATATATTAGAGAAAATATCATCAGTAAAATTTGTGGGAAGATATCAAATCATTTTCTGAATTAATTTTCTGCTATTATGGCCATGCTCCTTTACAGAGCGGAAGGAAAAATATTGTTTAGCACTGGCCATACCGCTCCTTAAATGTCTACAGCTCTGCCAGGTCTTAGTCACATAAGAAGTGACAATGTACACTACTTATGTAGATATTGTCATTACAGCTTCAAAATGGAGACAAATCAATGTAGCCAATGGCTGTGGCATCTCAGTTTGTTTTTTGGTGATTAAATAATTGATGGTCAACTTACTGGAATTATTTTCCTTTCTTTCCTGTAGTCCTTTATATAACATTGGTTCCTCACAAACCTTTTTTTTGGCTTTCGGCCACTGTATTCGAGGTGACTAAATTTAAATAGAATTTTTTCTTACTCAGGTTGATGTTTCTCCATTGACAATTTTTCTTTAGTCTGGAAATACTATTCTTCTGAGATTTTAAGGTCTTTAAAGTAGAGTTTCTTCACCTTTTGTGATACTTTCATAAATATAGTTAGTCAAGCAATTGGCATGAAAAAGAATCACTGGTATCATCTCATTCAATGCTTAAAAACAAACAAACAAAAAGAGATGAGCTGTGTAAATCTTTAAGTTTCATATTAATATTTTTACTATTTGGGGTGTCTTTTCTTCAGAACTGATCTGTGTACTGCAAAATCACACAATTAGGGGTCTAAGGTTTTATTAACTTCAGTTCGCTTCCTGAAATTCTGTTGGTAAATCAGCAGCTGTTAAAGATTTTTGTTGCATTGCTCTGGCATGCCAATTAAATATTCTGTCTGGTCTTTGACACAGCAGATACCTCTGATACCTTTGCTCATTATCTGTTGAGAATGTTTCTTAATCAGCATTCTTATTTCAAATGGAAACACATTTTCTGTGGCTACGGTATCCTAGCAACTCAGTTTATTCTCACTGACTTTTGTCATTTCTAGAGATCTGTACAGCTCAGAATGCTTCTCACAGCTGCTAATTCTTGGTACAGTTTCATGGACTTAATACTTTTATCCCAAACCAGAACTGGTCCAACCTACTGTAACCACCAAAGTATCAAGGGCCATAATTAGTTAAAATGATTATGATCTAAACCTAACTTGTAAGCTGAATTCTAAGAAGGGAAAAAAAAAAAAAAAAAAAAAATCTTTTAAAAATGACAAAATATGGTGGTTGGACACTGATTCATTTGTTTGCTAAAATTCAAAGAAAATCCCTTGAAATGGCAAGTATTGACAGAAATGTGAGCTCTGCTCTACTTTCAGAAGCACGCTTATCCCAAATTATTTTGTAATTTAGGAGAATTTTTAATAAAAGCTACATTTCCGGATTTTTTCCTGCATGCAAATTACAACTCTTTGGGCTGTAGTTTTTCTTAGACTGAAATGAGGAAAAAGAAAAAGAATTTGGACTAGGACTAGGAAAAAAAAAAAGTCTATTTTTTTTTCTTTCCTTTCCTCCCTCTCCGTTATTCACCCTCCGGTTGGAATTACTATTTTATATAATTGCTATATTCATCAAACAGTTGTTTACAGATGCAGAGAATCTTTGTCAAATCTGGGCCTTGACCTGCAGTACATATATTTTTTTAACAAATTTTTCAAAGAGTGGGTTCAAAACAGATTTAGTAGGAAAACTTACTTTATTTTTGAGTTTCTTACTGAGTTAGAATAGTATCCTTTATTCTGCAGTTGCCCCATTATGTCTCTTATTTGAACAGAGACAGTATAAGTTATAGAACTTTCTAGCACTCTGTCAGCGGGAGCTATATCAGCTAAAGACTAATTCAAATGAAGAATTTATATGAGAATTGAAGGGGAAAATAGTACTGATGGCATGACTAAGTAACTGAATTAATCTTTTTGGCTTATTTATTGCAGTTGGTGTTTGCAGAGCCCTCCATTCAAGTCTGTATGGTACAGATATACAGGACATGTAAACGTCAAGGACAGCTGCATGAAGATAGTTTTAAATAACTATGTCCCCTTTACAGTCAGGCCATCAAATGGAGGTAAAAAGTATTGATAAATTACACATCTGCTCTTACGAAACATGATAGCTGTCCTACGATGCAAAAAAAAAAAAAAAAAAAAAAAAATTTGAAGTTGTCAGTTACCTATACAAAATCCATGGAAATGAGATATCATAGAAAATGTTTATTTTATGTACCTTATTTGTTGTGGCAAAGCTTCTTTAACCAAGCAATATGTTTTGTTTCCTAGAAAGCAAGGAAACTTTACTAGTCTGGAATGTGGATTCTGTCTGTCTTTTTTCACTTTCAGAGTGATCTGGGAGTAAAGCAAGTAGACCAGATACCTGAAATGTGACTTTCCCTATCCTGAATGCGAACATATCCCCTTTCCCAATTTGAAACAGACATTTGGAACAATTCTGTGTTTTTCAAAATGCTTTGGAAAGGGTGTGGGTTTTTTTGTTTGTTTGTTTTGTTTCTTTTTCTCTCCACTCCCCACACTACGGGGAATTTATTTCAAAATCTCAGGTACTTTTGTGAATAAGAATTGTTGAGTGCTGAGTATGCTGAGTTCAAGAAAACTTTGAACAATTTCATATTAAATCAGAATTAATGCAAGTATCACCATAGTATCAACAACTAGGAACAATTAATTGCAACTTACACAACAAGAAGTAAAACTCTGTGGATATATTAGAGGAAGGAAAGTAACGTCGGCAAGTCCAGATTTGCTGCTAGGTTTATGATAGCTATAAATAATTTATTAATGAACCTCCCTCTTTATTGGACCATTTTTTTTCTCTAAGTCTATTGAGGATCTCCACTGACTTCTCTGTGCTACGGATTTGGTCCCAAATGAAGAGGCAGCAAATTTTAGCCTAGAGAGTGGAGGAAACTCCGAGTGTCCTGAAATCACAAAAAGAATTTTGCCGCTGATTTGGAGGGGAAGCTGAACTTACAGCGTGTCCTTGTTTTACCTTTTCCTCCATTTTTCTAATGACTTAGACAAAAATATCAAGAAAGCTCTCAGAGAGTGTCCTCAGAGGTTCATTTCCCTTGGAGAGCATTCCTTTTATAGTCAAACTTAATCAAGATTAATTATTTTGAGAGCAAGCTGTAGAATATAACTTTATATAAGTATCATATGCAATTGAATATTGTTTAATAAAGTCTCATAATCAATAAAATATTTACCATGCATACAGCAAGTATTTTTAAATCATTATTCTCAAAAATAATTCAAGAGTTGAAAGCAAAAAAAAAATCAGGAGGAAAAAAATGCAGGCAGAATTCGAGATGCCTAACTATTACGCAAATCTTGAAATATCTACCCTCTTTCCTATCCCAAAGTCTCACTGAGAAGCTAAATAAATATTTTGCCTCTGTATTTTTCAATTGTGGCTAATTTTCTAACCCAAGTAGCACTGTGTGTTTTGTCCCCAAAAAATGTGCATTTTGTTTGTGCATGCTTCACAACTTTCCTATAAATCAGTTATGATGGTTACCCTTAGCAAGACACAGAAGTATGATCATTTGAATAATCATGTAAGGAACTCTGCTAAAAACAGTGAGACTACTCACGTGCTAAAAATTAAACATATGCTTTAGTTCTTTCCTGAATTAGAAACCTAGTATTCAAAAGGCTGATGAAACGTGTCAGGTTTAATAGTTCATATTATCTAAATGTATGTAAGACATTCATTGTGGTGTGTGTGGTTACAAGTATGGCATTCTATTTAAAGCACATTGTGATAAAACACAATCAGTTTTCCTGCAAAATGTTTTCTGTCTCTTCCCTTGCTTTTCTTCGCTAGCTATTATAGCAAATTAATCTCACCCATCATGCAATTATTATGTGCTAATTGCAATCAAGTTTTCTGGAGATGTGTGAAGAAGACAGTGTATCTGTAGTAGAGAAAGATTCTGTGATAAATTGCTTTTACGTACTGTACATTCCCATACGATGCAGGTCCCCTTACTACCCATGAAAGCAGCAGTGTGAACTGTCTAGATACATTGCAGAAAAAAGTTAGACAAAATATTACAATTTAATACAAAAGAGCTTAGAGATTTAGTGAGCCTCTAAATGAGAGACTAGTTAGAGTCAGTGTTGTGAGGCAATTTCCAGTGTAACGGAGAAAGGAAAATATGTTTATTTTGAAAAGGTAGTTGTCAGCCATCAAATTCTTTTTCTCCAAAATTTGTTTTAAATACTAGACATTTTAAAATGTCATTTTCTTTAGTACATCAGAAGCTTTAAAGAACAATAATATTAGCTTTCACAGTCACAGATGGCATTAACTCTAACTAGTTTTTATACTTTCAAAATGTACATGTAAATAAACATTAGCTGAAACTTTTTAAAGGAAGCACTTTATATTCAGTACTGGCAATTGCAGTCAGAACAGTGGAGGGTACTGAGGGTAGCGAGTTGCAAATATGTCTGTTTTTGACCCAATAGAATTATCATAAAATATTTTTTTCACCTTTGTGCTCTTTTTGTTTCCTGTTATTTCTGCCTGGTTACAGTGAGAACATGTTTGCTTCTTAATAAGGTAGGAGGAGAAGATGTAACTACTTCTGGCAAATTCCCTTGATGCCATCTAGATTACCCAAGTGATATGGTTGCTACAAAAAGAGATTAATTTGGCTTGGCTAGCTGGACAAGCAAATAAACCCAGTTTTCCCTTAAAGCAAGGAATGCAAGTGAAATCCCTGACAATTCTTAAGCTCTGATGGCAAGACTCTCTAATGATGTGGGGAAAGAAAAAAAGGGGAATTTTGTGCTTATCATGGTTGCAGAAAAATATGGAAATCATGAACCCTAATACAAGGTTGTTCCAGTCGGACCTGGGCTTGGGGCCCCCGCAAGCCAGGGGTGATGATGGCAGTTTCTGCTGTGGCACATCTCCCCATCATAGCAGACATTCATGTTTCTTCTTGGAAGTCTCTTTGTGATTCCTTTGTTACAATTAAAGCTGGCTGAGCTGGCTGGTGGTCGTCTTCCTCACTAATATGACGAGTTTGGGACAAATCTTCTCCAAGATGATTTTAGGAACTAGACACATGCTTACTTTATACACTCATATTCCTATAACAGTAGTTCTTATCATGCTTTTTTGCCAGTGAGTGGCCATGGGAGCACCCTGACAACAAGCATTAACCCTGCGAAAGTTTTAAAGCATTAAATTAAAAATAGAGCAAAAAAAATGATGGAGTAAAATTTATTTCTGATTTCAAAAGGCCATTTTTAATCTTTCATGTAGTTAATAGGGAACTTAGCATCAACTGTTTTCCTTCATTTTCACCTTATCTTTACTGTTGGAAACTAAAGTTGCTTTTAGACACAGCTTTACAGGAAACTGTGAAGTTGAAACTATCCTACTTGATTGCTAGAAAATAACCTGCTTAAAAGAGTACGAGATATATCTTAATAGAAAAAGCCCTTTTATGATCCCAAAATGGGTCAGCAGTAGTGATAAGATAGTGAAATGCATCTTTCCAGGACCCTCAAGTACTAATGTATTTTGATGAGCATGATATGAATACCAATATAGAATTTTTAACAGTGGGATATGCTGGATTCACCTGTAGAAATCTTCTGAAACGGTAATAAATGCTTATTACCTAACAGTCACTTACAGCTTGGTTGTCCTGATCTGAGAAAAGTTCACATTTCATATATTTATATTTTAGAAAAAATAATTAATTTGAGATCATGACAAATAAAATGTAAAGACTGCTTCTTAGCAAAGTTGTCGTAACAATTTGCAGTACCTGGATCTTATAATAAAATTCCTCTATGCTCTCTGTGTTGGGGAAAAATATACAACTTTCTTCAACAAAACACATTCTTCTCTTTGTTACCTACATTTCATTCCAAGGGAACTATTCCACACAGATTTCGAAAGATGGCTGTGAGTATTTTATGCTATTCCATGTTAATCAATCATGAACTTGAGCACTTGGCCATAATGACTTATGATCCATTTTAACAGAATAATCATGTAAACACTATTAAAGCAATAATAGTTATCTTCACTAATTAATGTTGACATTTTCATTATAAATTACAAACAAAATTCTGTTGTCATTTATGCTGTGCAAATCTCATAAAGAAACAAATGGCAGAACTTAGTTAAAGAGTCTGCATCTTGCCTTTAAAAGTGTATGTGACCTGAAAACTGCCATTTTTTTCAATAAAATATACAGAAAGCATCAATTGGAAGAATAAAGTGCTATTTTTTAAAGACACAGTTGTATAATATGCATTGATTCTTTATAAAATTTTCAAACTATTTGTTCAAAAAGACAGTTCTGTATATGGGAGTGGGGATATTTGACCAACTTTATACATTTATATGTAAATAATATATGTATATTAATATATTTACATATGTAAATGGGATTATTCTGATATGAGATTATATCCTCCCCAGCTCCTAACCAGTTGTGTTCCGCGCTTTGAGTCTTGTCCTGTACTTAGCATCATCCAGTGAGATTTGACTGCTTTAAAATGGATACAGGAGGTGAAGGGAAGTATTTTCAGGCTCTTTTGCTGAGGCAATTAATAAGCTAGCATTTCTTTAATTTCATGTACAAACTAATTATTATTGGTTAAAGATAATCTTTTCAGCCATATTGATGTTTTTAGTAAAATGGTGTTTGTAGAAAATAAAGAACAAATTCAAGGCAGCTCCTGTTAATCATGTGTCACACAGGGCAACGAGGATACCATTTAATGCTCACAAACAATACACTTGCTATCCTTAAAGGAGATTATTAAAATGGAGATGATTGTGGGAGATACTGGTCAATAAAAGCTAGTAAGGCTCTACATAATTTACATTGCAAAAGAAAAATTGTTTGGTTAGACCATGACTGCTTCATTCAGAATTACTTTTAAAGCTAATTAATATTTTCTTAATTGTTTACAAAGATATTTTATGAATATTATAAATATTTATTATATCCATACAAATGTATTTCTCAAATACACAAAAATATTACACATAGAAATAAATTTTCATGCTCGCTGAAGCAGAAGCTAAAATAAGAGAAAGACTTGTTATTTTTGTTCGTTAGCACACTACCCATGCAGAAATACACCTTAAAAATAAACACAGTGGTTGGAAATCCATACCACTTCCCTGTCAAGAGCCCAGCAGAACTATGAGGTTTCATTTTCCACAAGATTTGTGCAAACATTTTCCTTGGGTTTCATCCCTGTGGGTTCGCTGAAATTGGATTTGAAGCATATATTTGAATGGGCCTAAAACTCAAATGCAAGTTAACCTCAGATACCAATTTTAACTTTACTTTTACCCTTCCTCTCCCCCACTGCTGAGCCAGATGAAACTCCTCCATCTTTATTGTCCTAAGTTTTTCATTCACATCCATTTGTCTCAGGCAGTCTTATCCAAAGTATGATATTTTTCATTTTCTTCTTGCTTCACAATGTCTTTTCTTCCTTTCCACATCAAGAACCTAAGTCAAACTATCTTGGCTAGACTAATAGGGGATGTTACCCCATGCAGATGCATGCATGTAGGGCTCTCCTTGTTTTGATACCCAAGCATATACGAACAAAACCAAGGTGCAAAGAATTAAGCTGCAATTTCATTAATTTAGGTTACTGAGTAAATAGCTACTAGATTCCTTACAGTCAGTTAACTTTCCTTATTCATTTATTTTCCCTGCTTTCTAAAGGCAGGTATGAGCCCGTTTAGTCTTTCAAACTTGTTGGCAGCAAAAATTACTTGGTTGATGCTGTCCTTCCCTTTGATAAGAATTACACAATGGGAAAAAATCTTAATAAAGAATTTTTATTAATATTTTTATTAGAAGTAAATGTTAAAAATAGAAGGTTGTTAGAAGGTCTGATTATCAAATTCCAATTTAGCAGGAACTATGATGTGAGTTATTGTGACATACTAGATACCAAACCCTTTGACTTCACTATTACTAATGAGAACATACTACCTATCCAGACAGGAAAACTGATTTTCTGCAGACACACTTGCAGTGAATGCAAATACTTTCACTAATCCTGAAGGTGATGAGAGCAACGTTCATAGCATGCCTTACAATGCTGGTCCTGCTTGTTTGCATTCGTAATCCAGCAAAACTTAGATACCCCCATTTCTTAGCATTAAAAGATTCAGTTATATTCCAATAAGATAACCATATTATTCTCCTTATCTGTTGAAGATGGGTGAGGCATGGTGAAGAGAAATTTGTGGGCTTTCATTTTTCTTTTTTTTTTCCTGTCTTGATCTAAGTGAAAATATTTAACTCATGTATAAAAGCTAAGCACATAGTGAATCTTAGAATGTCAGCACTATACATTACAATTTCATAGCTTTCTGGAGTAAAATTAATTAGAAAATATAAAAAAGCATGGAGTTTTGCCACTACATGAACAATCTAGATACTAATGGAAAATGATATTATTGGCAAATATCACTCAAAGTTCAAAATGCAAATAGTTGAGCTGATTTGTAAGTTAGAAGACTGGCCATTGACGTCAGAGATTTTCTCCTCTAACTGACTCATAGGACTTGTCCATAGGGATAATGTCAGGAGTGAGGCAGTTATTGTTAAGTGTTGCTTAGGACATGACCTATCCTTTCTGGGTTCTTTGTTGTTTGTTTGATTTGCAGTTCCTTTCCTTTGAAAAAAATGAGGGATTTCTAGAAGTCGGGCCTACAAGTTGCCATGCACAGGAATCTTCTTTGGGTGTATACAGAGCTTCAACTTCTAAATGTAAGTGCTTGGAATCACTTCTAGTATAGGGAAATATGAGTTAGGTGTGATGAGGGAACTTTCATTTTTAAACTCTTATTTGCTGATTGCAGATAAAGAAATAGATGACTGCACTGAAAAATTGAGAGAGATTTCCAGTATCAATGGGCCCAGCAATATTGTGCGACTCCAGGAAACTGGACTTTCGAACTTTCTAACATCTTTATTGCAGGAATATCTCCTTAGCTCTACTGACTCCTGAACAGGTAGATCTTGTCTTGCTAAGGTATTTGGATTTACTGTCAGAAGAATAAGGAAAGTCACCCCCATCACAGCCTTCATCTCTTTAAATCCTTCCTAAACACTGACTCTAGTGTCTGAAGAATATGTACGGCTTCTAATAGGAATATTCTTTGCTTGGGATGTTTGCACAAGTCTCCTAGGCCTTCCCTTAAGAAGACTGAGGCCACCTCAAATTCATGTGGATAAACCATTTGAGCCATAATGCTGTATTCTCTCTATGTGTCTGCCCGAGTTTCTGCACTGCCCTCCCCCATCTCCAGTCTCTGCCTGGTAAATTTGAAACTTACTCTAGTCAAACATCTAGGGATTCATTCCTTCTTAACACAACACCAATCAAACAGAATAATAATAATGCACTTTATGAGTTTTTTAGCAGTGATCATACAGTTACTACTGACCTTTCAGTACTGCAATGACAGAAGTGCTGCAGTGTATCTATTTTAGTTTCTCGAGGAAACTTAGAAGATTCTGATACAAAAGGAGAACAATTTACAGTAAAATTGATTTGAAACATTGTCCTCTGACTGATGATGCCTGAATCTTAAAGATTCAGTGTTTGCATTCACTATGGATAAACATCTTTAAGTTGGCTGCTCAAAAAAGCTCACATAAATGTATTTGAAACTATTTAAAAGATCACACTGACATTCTCAACTGAGCAAATTTCTTCACAATTTTTCTTTAATTTCTTGGTTTATCTCTTTTTAAAATAAATCTTGAGAAAACTATTTTTTGAGGAGTGCTAGCACATTCCAAACATTAAAGTCACGTGAAGAATTAAGAGAACAGCTAATTGATGAAGATTTACTTCTGATGGTGATTTCATTTGAATCTCATTATTATTCAAATCAATTTATTACTCTGCAGTTTTAAGTTGTTAGAACCACGTTTTCAAGAAGTTTTGTCACTTGGACAGGTTGAATGAGTAATTCCATGTTTTTCCGTCCTGCATCAGAAATCCTGCAGCACGCACATCTTCCGTTCCCAGCAAGGGATACATCAGCTGTGGACCAGCGTGTGGCGTCACAAGCAGCTCGATGCCACGCAGTCAGTGGGGCTGCTGCCTCTTAGCGTTGAAAGAGTTATTCTTCGCTTTATCCAAAAAAGGTTTTCTCAAACTTCTGATTTCTGAATTTGTTTGGGAAGATCTGGGTTATCATTTTCTTTTTCAGTGTCCGTCATATTATGCTAAGCTCTAAGCACATTAAGCAGCAACTCCCCAAAATGGTCTCTTTACACAATGCCTTCTTTCTTTTCTTAGAAACTTTGGTCTCATTAAGCATGTTGGGTGTTTTTAAGTTTCTTCATTGTCTGTCAAGCTAAACTTATTAAAATGTGGCCCCCTCATTCAAGACTTCCATTCAACGCTGACTACAAATTACAGAAGTTTGTGGTTTATAAGGAAGGTACATTTTTCTTTACAACAAAGTAGACATTTACTTTCTAAAGATCAGAGCTGAAGTTCTATTAAAGAAATCTTTCCTCATCTAACTGACTAGTCTTCATGCCGCTTTAGAAATATGCTGCTTTGTTCTGCTGTGAAATTAAGAATGTTGGTAATATTCTTCAGAAATAGAACAATGGAAAATGGGAATTTGTGGCATTTGGCAATGAATCATAAAGTCAGGATGTTCTTGTTGTTGGGAATACAAAATAAGTTCCATCATTCATTTAGGGCACAGCAAGGAACACAATTAGAAAAGAAAGCCGAAAAGGGCCAGCCACAGCAGTGGTGGTCTGGCTATTTCTTTTAGCAGCCAAAATAGCAATAATTTGTAAGGACAAACTATATATGAACATGAGAAATGCCGTATTGGAGAAAATACACGTTCAAATGCATGTTCCATCTCTCAATGAGAGCAGTTGCCAGATGCTTGCTTCAGAGAAAAGTGCAAAGCCCCTACAAGGCAAATAATTTTGAAGAATGATATTGTGGTATATGTAGCTTGAAAATGGATCTTGTTTTCTGTGTATTCCATCTTTAATTTTGTTTCTGTGGAAAGACAGCAGCCATGCTGCTCCAAATATTCCTGCAGTTTGTTACAGAACATGCACATTTTGCTCCTGTTATGTCTTGCTGTTTTCTTTAATACATACTAGCAAACTATTTAAATTCAAAATATCTCTTTTGATCTTTGTGTGTGAAATATAGCATATCCCATGGGAATGTCTGCCAGATCCTTGAAGAAGATGTGATATGGAATCGCTGGGGATTGATATCATCTGATACAGGCTGATGTGTTTGCCATTTTCATTCCTCAGAATTACTAACTATATACAAGAGAAAAAGATAGCAGGGATAGGGACATAAAATGAGGAAAGTCTACCATGATGAGAGAGAGAATTTTACATTCTGTAAGCAGAGCTGCTGCACTTTGGGCCTTTGGGGACAAAAATATGAACACCTTTAAGACATGATTAAAAATAAATAAGTTAAATACTAAAACCTTGATAATTTTTGGTGGAAATATAGATTTTTTTTTATGAGATACTATATTTTTCCTACAACTGAAATTTCTTCATCTGAATCCCTCATGCAGTTGTCTTCTAGTGAAAAGAAATTTGTCCCATTCAGGCACAAGGAAGATTTTCAAAATTGCCTGCAGGATTTTATGAGTATCAGCCCTACTGAGAGTGCAAAATAATGTTTTGATGCCTTTTTGTTTTGTTTTGTTTGTTTGTTTTTTGTTTCTCCTACCACTTCCCTAGGGCAATCTCGTGGGAATTCTTTTAGGCTTGGAGTTGCTGGAAAGTAGAAAAGACTGATATTACCTGAAAGATATACATTAACATAAATCAGCTCAATAAGAATTGGCAACTCTTTTGTAACTTGACAGTTTAAGTACACAGCCAGTTGCTAGATTATATGAATTCAAATATACAAATATATATTTGTGGTACCAAATATTTTTTACACATAGTATTGCAAAAGCCAACTGAGACAAGTTGGTAGAGCAAAACTGAAGTCACAATTGCATGACATTGAAGTTCACTAATATCAAACTCTTTATTTAGTCTTTCTTTCTACCAGAAAAGAGGGTTCCCTCTAAAAAATTTTTTAAAAAAAATTCTCTTGGAAATCTGCTCACAGTAGCATTGGTTGATGACATCCCTCAGCCTAACCACAGAGAGGCAATAGCAGAGTTCTCTGACAAATCAAGTCAAACACTCACGAGGGTGGAAACAGTTCCTTATGTGGAATGCTGATAATGAAATGTCCTTGGCCATGTATTGTACCTATTAATAGGGAACATGGTACATGTGCTTATTTTGTTTACCTTAGAAAACTTGTTTCCCTGAATTGAATTGCATTGCAATTTGATATTTTCTGTCTCAGGAGGAAACATACTGAACAAAAAGGAAATAACAGCCTTCAGGTAAGTTTAGACCAAAGGAGATTTAGACCAGACACAAATAAAAACTTTCTAATAGCAGGATAGGTAAACATTGGACTAGATCGTTTGAGGAGGTTGTGAACTTGTTACCACTGAAAGTGTAGGGACACAAGGCATGCCTCTAACAGGAATATTTTAGTGGAATCCTAACATAAGGTCACTAGTGTGTTCCCTTGTGAGAGAATTGCTCGAGAAAGGGGAACTTAGAGAAAAACTAGGGCCTAACAAGTTATAGCATTACAGAGGCTTGCTTGAGGTGAGAGACAGTTATCACTTCCAGAATGGTTGGTGTGCGTGGAATCTACTTCTCCACAATTCCCTTGGCAACACAATCTGCCCTCCTAGCACATACTAATAAGAGTAAACAAAGAGTGGAGCAGAATGGAGGCACCATGGCCAAACTTTGTTGGCTTCCCTGTGGAGGGGATGATCTGATGGTGCCATGTAGAGGACAAGTGAATGGAGGGTGGAGCGGAGGGAAGACACCGCAGATAAACTCTGTTGTACTCCCTGCAGAGGTGGCAACCTGGTTGTACCATGCAGCTGATAAGCCACATAGTGTGATGTCTGGTGCTGGGCCAACAATGGTGGCAGATCAGTTCCTTCCGATAGACTTTGCTCAAACTTCTCCTCCTTCTAATCTCATTATAATACCAATACACAACCCCATCCCACTGAGCACAACTCCTCACTGAGCACGCTCTCTAGATTTTCAATTAACTCAGGAGACTTTTCAAAAATCAATGAATATCAAAAGTAAATATGACTAGGTCACTCAAGCTCCACCTAAATGTAAAAGAAAATATATAAGGTGAACTAATGAGGGTTACGGTAGGAAGGAAAAATGGAGTGGTGAGAACTAGGAAGGAAGAATGGGGTGGTAAGAACTAGGTAGAAAGAATGGGGAGTAAGAACAAGGACGGAAGAATGGGACAGTAAGAACAGAAGAAGAGGAACTAAGGAAGAAGGAAGAGGAGAGAGGGAAGATTGCATTGTAACTTCTGGATCAGTAGGCAGGTTGAACCCCTTTCCAGCATTCGCGTCAGGACACTGCCTGAGGAGACCCCTCAAGATTGAGAGCCCTCTCCCATCTTCTGGGTGAGTGATTGCACATTTGTACACTAGGCACTAGCTAAGAACTGCTCTACTGTAGTAGAGAATTTCCTATACTGACATCTGAAACCTGTTTTCCAAATGTTGCATTTGAATAAATTGTACTGTTTGTGAACTCGACCACTTGTTTTGAAGGCGATCAGACCTACAGTCAACAGACTGTTGGTGAATCCAATACTGCCAGAATCGAGCTGGTAGCTGGTCACACTATTGGGGAACTCAATTCACTCCTAGGAAGACTATTGGACTGACGATCAGCAGACTGTTGGTGAATCTAATACTGCCAGAGTTGGGTGTGTAGCTAACACAGTATTTGGTATCCACATAAAGAGATGAGTCCAGTCACCCCCAGTCCCTCTAACCATTGACAGCCAGCTGGAATGCAAGGGGATTCATCTCTTATCAAATTTGCCCCCTGCCGCCATCCAAACTCAACATCGCTTGCCCCTTAACATTCTCTCCAGAACTGATTTTCTATTGTTCTCTTTTAACAAAGCTGTCAAATATCCATTGCAAACTGTGAAACAAAGGCAGTGTTTCAAAAATACGAATTGTTGTACTTGTGAAAAAGACACAAAAATATAGAAATAAAAAATGTGTTCCATTTTCCTACAAAACAATAGTTTAGATAACCGCAGCATGTGATATTGAGTAATGGTACTGATTATAGAAACTTTTATGACTAGAAAACAAAACTAATATATGATTATATTGACAGTCTTGTACACATTTTAAGATTATTAGAGTAAAGATTGTTCAGTCATAATTTTGTTTGCTATGTTTTGTGGAGGAGAATATTGAGAAAATAAAAGATATGCAGATATTATTCAGAGTAATGAAATGAGAGGGTATTGGAACTACATGGAAAGGTTAGTAAAGTCTTTCTTTCCATCCTTCCTTAGTTTCCTTGTTTTTCTTTCTTTCTTCTTTCTTTCTTTCTTTCTTCTTTCTTTCTTTCTTTCTTTCTTTCTTTCTTTCTTTCTTCTTTTCTTCTTCTTTCTTTCTTTCTTTCTTTCTTCTTTCTTTCTTTCTTTCTTTCTTTTCTTTCTTTCTTTCTTTCTTTCTTCTTTCTTTACTTTCTTTCTTTCTTTCTTTCTTCTTTCTTCTTCCTTCCTTCCTTCCTTCCTTCCTTCCTTCCTTCCTTCCTTCCTTCCTTCCTTCCTTCCTTCCTTCCTTCCTTCCTTCCTTCCTTCCTTCCTTCCTCCTCCTTCCTTCCTTCCTTCCTTCCTTCCTTCCTTCCTTCCTTCCTTCCTTCCTTCCTTCCTTCCTTCCTTCCTTCCTTCCTTCCTTCCTCTTCCTTCCTTCCTTCCTTCCTTCCTTCCTTCCTTCCTTCCTTCCTTCCTTCCTTCCTTCCTTCCTTCCTTCCTTCCTTCCTTCCTTCCTTCCTTCCTTCCTTCCTTCCTTCCTTCCTTCCTTCCTTCCTTCCTTCCTTCCTTCCTTCCTTCTTCCTTCCTTCCTTCCTTCCTTCCTTCCTTCCTTCCTTCCTTCCTTCCTTCCTTCCTTCCTTCCTTCCTTCCTTCCTTCCTTCCTTCCTTCCTTCCTTCCTTCCTTCCTTCCTTCCTTCCTTCCTTCCTTCCTTCCTTCCTTCCTTCCTTCCTTCCTTCCTTTCTCCCTCCCTCCCTCCCTCCCTCCCTCCCTCCCTTCCTCCCTCCCTTCCTTCTGTAGAACCTTTGAGAACACTGAAGTGACATTTTTATAATGTGTTTGGTGATAACTCCAAATTAGAGTTTTCGGTAGCCATGCAGAAATAGCACATTACTTTTCTATCTTTCCAGATGCATTGATACAAAGTAAGGCAGTTACAGAAAAGTGTTCAATAAATCATGTTTTGATTGTAGGAGTGGAAAGAGTGCATTTGGAAAGGAGGAAATATCAAAATATAATGAGTGGGAGGAAATGAGCATACACAGGCATGATGAAGAAACTTCCAAGCTGAAGGAAGCTGAAGTTCAGCCAAAGGAGGCATACAGTTAGAGAATCCCAGCAGTCAAAATATTTCTGCTGAAGTCTATTTTCTGTGGTAACTCACAAGGTCATGAAAATTCTTTTGAAATCTCAGGTTTTTTGAGTTGACCACTGTGGGTAATAGATGACACTACAGCTTATTTTAGTGCAACTGAAAAGTAAATCAAATTAGAGTAGAATACAAAATGCAGAAAAATAAACTGAAGATATAATTTTAATTCATAATTTAAATGAGCAAAACGTATTGCTGATTACAATTTATTCTCATAACAAGTAGGCCACAGAAATATTAGGCCTCCATTTCTGTCCCCATTGTGTTTCCCTATTGCTGGTCTGCTGCCGTCTGAAGCAAATACTAATCTCACAAGTAAACCAAAATAGAAAGTTTTAAATTTTTAATTTTGCAGTCCCTAGAGCTTTCAAGAATGATAAGCATGTAATCAGTTTTCATTTAATTCTGAACCCACTGCTGTGTTTACTGTAGTTGCCCTTTAAGGAAGATAAATATATATTTTTATATTTGTCTAAACTTTAATCCTGATAGTATTTTTCTATACTGGTTAAAGTGATAATTAAATAAAAATTATAATAAAAAACATGGAAGTTATCTGAAGAAGAGTACATATAAATATTAAAATATATAATCCATATAAATGTGTGCACGTGTGCACAAATTTCTATCACAGTTTCCATATGTAATTAATGACAAGAAATAATGAAATATTTTTAGTGGAAAGTGAATAATTCTTCTCTTATGTACATCCAGGCTGCAACTGGACTCATGTTCAGGTGACTGACTGCAAAGTTGGACATGTATAATTTTCCTTCATAGTTATACTGTAGGTAGTACAATTCTCCCAAATAAATTTTAAAAAGTAGCACCAGTGAGCATTTTTTTCTCGAGGACAATGTATATTTCACATGGTATTTTGTTTGTGACTATTGTAGTCTCTTCATGTTACAGTCCATCTGACTAGTTCACACTCTGCTCCTATCAACGGGTTTGCCTTGATCAGCTGAACAGGAAAGCATTGGTGATGGCACCACTTCTATATCTAATCACAGCCTTCTAATGGTGAAGTTTGGGGCCTAAGTTTCTACCATATCTAATGCTGATTTGCATTGATTATTTTACAAGAGGAGGCAAAAAGAGCTTAGCTTAGTTAAGTCTAGAAAAATGAAGACTGAGTGGGAATAAGGTTTGTTGCTATAAATAAACTAGAGAGTAAACACTTTGGAGGGAAAAGAGATAACACAGCCAAAGGATAACATTGGCACAAGAACGCATAGTTATAAAATTATCATGAATAAGTTTATGTTTGAAATAAGAAAAACAGTTGTAAGAATTAGAAGACTAAGACTAAGAAACTGATTGTCAGTCAAAAAAATGGAGGAAAAAACTGGCTATTTTTAAAACGGAAGGGCAGGAGAGAAATATTGTCCAGTTTCCTGCAATAACAAAATCCTAAATCCAATTTCCTAGCATCTCTAAATTCCCTTGGTTTATACATCAATAGTCAGTTCAAAGCGTACAAAGTGTAGAATTAATTTTATTTCTGATGTGGTCGCAAGTAAAATGGCTATCAACTTTAGTATTGCGGGGTTATGCCCCAAGTCCTGATTTTCTTTTTCTGTATGTACACAATTTTAAATCAAGCAGAGCTCCCATGTGATTCCAAGTAAGATTAATATAAATTCAAGTTTCATCTTCTCATTTCTACTGATCTCCAAATATCAACATCCTAAAATATTTCTGTTGTTGCAGTATGAAAACAACAAAAAAGCACACATCAATTTTCATTGCAAATGCCATGTTCTTCTATTGGCAGAGTTATCTTTTTAGTTCTAATGAGGATTTGGAATTTTATTTAGTCACTTGCAATTCATGTGTTTGAAATGTAGGTGTTAGAAGCAAACCTGTCAATGTTAACAGATGGGAGAGTGCAGCCCTAGTGGTGAAAGAGTCCATTGCATGACTGTTAGGAATTACCAGCATGACAAAGATGGATGTAGATTTAAAAATAACAGTAATATTTGGATACTTACAAGCTTCTCTAGTACTATTTTTTGTTTTTGAAAAGCTATATTCAGGATCTGGTGATGTTTAACATAGATTAGCAGAGCATACAATTGACACTATTGATTAAAGTACTGACCAGAGCATTGGAACACAGGACAGAGCTGGAGGAATGTACAAATCAGTCACTATAGAGTTCATATTTTTAGTTAACTGGTGTCACTTACTTACATTTCTTTCCAACCTTCTTTCTCTGAACATTTTCATTATAAAGTTTTGTTAATGAGTATGTTCACTAAAATTTACTTACATGCCTACTTCAGTGAAGTTTCTGGAAAAATTCCCATTGATTTTCAGAACAGGTCTGACGAGATCAGGGTTGAGAACACTCATGGAAAGGGAATCTTAAGTAAGTTACTCAGACTTGTCACGTCAGAAACCCATTTATATAAGTCAGTTTGTCCAAACAATCAAAGGAAGTTGTCTGAAGGAATCCTACTTAATCAATCATAATTAAGAAGGAAATAGTGAAATGCAGGTGGTAAATTTTTAGAGTACTGGTCCACTTGCATTCTTTGGAAAAAGGGAAATGAAAAGAAACAAAAATCTGTGCCTTCTTCCACAAGTCTCTTAAAGTGGTGCTAGTAAGTGCTGTTTGTTTTTTCATGAAGCAGAGCATAAGGAACCATGCTGGTTTTGTGTTTCATAGTTGCACAGTGCTTCATAGTCATGGAAAGAGAAGGACCAATCTGAGGCAGATGCTGCAATACAATAATACAACAAAGTGCAAAAAACTCATCAGTAACATTCGTGTAGACCAAGGTCACATCTATGTTGAGCTCCCGGGAAGAAAAATCATTCAACAGTGTATAATTAACACTGCTCAATTTTATACAGGTAAGCATTACTTCATTTTGCTTCATACACAATCCATGTGTAGAGTTTGAATTACACATAGTGATACATTTTATTGATACAATTATTTTAAAAGATGACATAAGTATATTCAAAAGGTTATATATTTAAACAAATTTTCCTAAGTACTTACTGTATTTCCTGTACACCACAAAGACAACGATATGGAGACTACAAGCACATCTGTTAAAAAAGACAATATAAGATAGCAAATGTAGGATACACATACAGTATCTGATAAACCAATGAACAAGACATTCATATTTCAATTTAGAATCAAGAAATTCGATGTCATTATTTTTTCAATATATAAGCTCTCAATTAAATCTGACTAAAGAGTAATATTGTGATATTGTACTGCAAGAAACTGATGAACAACAGTTCAAAAACCTGATCCCACAGCCTGTGCTCAAGTAAGTGGTCCCAACAAATCCAATGCTGGGATTACCTACCTCAGTCAAAGAGATATATTTTGTCTTTAAAAAGTATCACTCAAACAAAATGCAGGATGTAATAAGAGTCATAGGCCTTTGACCTATATTCCTCACCAATATTAACAATAGACTTTTTTCTTTGATGCAAGGACAGCTAGAGAGTAGCTCTGTCTAGATCTGAGGTGTTCTATGAGTTACAGGAACTCCTCCACAAATCCTGCAATCAAAACACTGAACAGGAAAATATCCATGTAATGATAACGACTAAGGCATCGAAAGAAATGCAAAGCACAGTGAGAAAAGAATTTATTTTCAAATACATCAGCATATCGCAGAGATCTAGGTTTAGGGTTGAGAGAAAGTCTAGAAGCTCTATTGGAGTGGTTCTGGAAAAGGACTGCCAAAGTCCTTTGTATTATGTACTGTGAAAAGACCTGTTCTATGAGGAGTTTCTTGCCACGGGCCAGAAGATAAATGAGATTTCTTTTCTCAGCAAAGTCTCAGCAAAGCCCTGAGAACACTTCTAATATTAGGGTTAGGGGCTGAGAAAACAAGCCAAGAGGTGCCATTGCAGAGGGTCTGTGGAGTGGCTGCAAAAGAAAGATCTGTGCTGCCAAGAAACTCTACCTCTGAGCACCTTCTTCTCTGTGTCATCAATAGGGAGCTTAGTTCCATCAATGGCCATAAAAAAATTCCAAGGGTTAGAGTTGGGAAATCACGAAAGCCGAAAAGTCTCATTGCAGTGGGTTGGCAGTGGGGTTGACAAAGGAACATCTGTGTTGACAAGAGACCTGTCCTCCGAGTGCCTTCTCTTTTACACCAGCAATGGGGGACTTATTCCTACGGGGGACCAGAAAAAAAATCCAAGGGTTAGTGTTATGGATGGGAGACAAAGAAAGCTGATAGGTGTTGTTGTAGTGTATGTAGAAAGGGCCTGCCAAGAGCCCTTCCCTCTGACAAGTTTTGGCTTTGGGTCAGGAATTAGTCCCAACATTGGCCTTTACAACCTTTTAGAGTTTAGGTTCTGGGAAGGATAATGTCTAAGAAAAATCTACAATTTCCTCATTGAGAAAACTTGTAATTGCAGTGAGCTGCAACACTGGAACAGGGATAGCAAAACCACTGACAGTGGGAAAAGAGAATTTAATATACAAATAAGAGCAAATAATAAATGTGCACCAGAAAAAAAAATGACAAAAATGTACATTAGTAGTCTAATATTAAACTGTCATGAGCAAAATATGAAAATTCATTAATACAGTAGCAAGTAATACAGAAACTATGCTAGTACAACTGAAATCTTTTTTCAAAGATGGGGGAAAATAAACAGAAGGATAGATATCAGGGCTGTATTAAAGGGGGAAACATAAAGCAACAAATGAAAATACCCTACATTACTAGAATCCTATTCTCAGTAAATGAAATCAAGACTAATGGTAACATCATCACAGAAGAATTTGTATTGCTGCAAGGATTCAGTCAATATGACTATCTACACTCTTAGCCTCTGTGGCATCAGGAAATGAAATCTGAAAAAACTAATATCAATTAAAGCAGAATGAAAAGAATGCTATGTTGTAAATTCATCTCTGAACAAGGACTTGTTCACATCCTAATACTGTCCATTTGGGTACACCCAGCCAAAAAATACTGCACACCCTGACATTAATTTCCCATATATTATTGCAGCTGCTTGTTATTACTCTTAATTTATGCTTGAGCTAAAACTATAGGAATAAAGTGTTCATGAAAACTGTAGATCTTTCTTTGTTACATTTCACTCCCCCAAAGAATCGGAATATATTTTCTCAACAAGGTGCTCAGTCAGACCAAAAGTAGTGTAGGCTAACATTATTATTGGATGAACCTAAAAAAAGTTCAGTATTTTAGTTTAAATAAGCACACTAGCCAATGAATAATTTCTTAAACAATCTCTCAATTATCTACTCTGCCAGATTATGCATAGCTATTTCAGAAACACCATGAAAGTCAACATCGCCATTGCTTTCTTTTTTAAAATTAGGTGTTTATTGATTCTATAAGCATAAAAACATTGCTTCTCACATAATGCTTCCACCTAGGCTACTGAATAACATAGCTGGGCAAGAGATGGAATCTGGAGACCTAAAGAACAATTGAAACCATTATTTCATTTTGGTCAAGTGTTTGTCTGGCCACTGATGGGCTACTCATGCATTTCTTTTGCTCTTCTTAACGTGGTCATCATGACAGCAACAAACTTTACCAAATCTTTAGAAGGAGAAAGTTAAAAGTGTTATTGCGGGTAGGAAACTGTACTGGCAGACTGTGAAGTATTTGCCCATGTAAAAGCTATTGAGGCCAAAAAGATTGTAGGAGTGGAGAATTAAGGAGGAAAATGTGGGATTTAGCTATGATTGAAGCAGGGAGGAGTTTCCTTGAGATGAAAATATATGTTCGACATATTTGGAGATGGAAGAGAGATGGATCTAGAGAATGGAAGAGATGGATGTAGAGAGCTGAGCTCATGAATGAAGAAGTTGCTGAAGAATTTGTGACAGGATATGGTAGAGTGAAGAAAAAAAACTCCTGAAGAGAGAGTGAGGTTGAAAAAAGGAGGCAAAACAAACCAAACCTGAATGCAATACACCCACAGTGCAATAAGTAAATAAATAAAAAGGCTGTGAGGTTACAGAGGTAAGATAGCAGTTTAAACTGACTGTCATGCTCTGAACGCTCTGTACATGGTATTTTCTGAGCTGTTAAAATCCACAGACTTACAGGTCTTGTGATCTGGAAGAGCTGAGAAACATAAAACATAAAGTTTACATTTGAATTATGAAGCTGTTCAAACATCAGATCCTCTTTCACTGGGACTTAGCACATTGAGATTTACCATAGGAAATTATTGTATCCAGCCATCAGTATCAACTTGAAATAAACAGATGCAATATTAAGCAAAAACTTAAGCCAGTTTTTAAAAGATGCTTTCGAAACTTTGAAGTCTGCCTTTTCCATTTTAACTCCTTGACTTGTTGTAGCATTTTTAAAGGTGTCTACTGCATTTTTATTTAAATACATGAGATATGGCTTAGAATACAAGAGTAACATATCCTAAAAGTAGATTGAGGGAATAGATCTGGAAAACATTTAGGAATCTATTGCTATCAATTTCTATCTTGTGAAAGGAGAAATCAAGACATGAAAATGAAACAGATTGTTCCACAGAATGTTAATCACCCCAAACGTAAAAAATAAAGAGTTGAAAGTTCCATTTTATTTCTGCTTAGCTTAGAGTAATCACAATAATTGAAATTGCTTCAAGTTCATCTTTGGAGGGAGCAGTTGTTGGGAAGCCGTCTCATGGGAACTAGAAAATATATCATGGAATTTTTGCACCTAAACATACTTCGACATCACTGTATGATAAATAGCAAAAATGAACCGGATATGTTCGTGACTGCTTAAGGCTTGGTTTTATAAGCATGTAGACAAGAAAAGAAAACCTCAATGAAATATCAATGAGTGGCTTAGTTCATTTTGATGATGTGGTTGTCTGTCAATTAGAATGTAGATCTAAGTCATCTACTTAGCTCACATATCGTCAGGTTACTTTGTATATATTATCCAATAGCCTTCTTAAAAAAAGGAGGATTCTGCTGAGTGACCCAAAGAGGGACAAAATGCTCAGCGTTAGTTATAAATTCTATCTCATAAGAAACTCCCTACTGAAGACTCATTTTTATGCTTTTGAACACGATGAGGAAGGAAAATGGGGCAGGTTGGAGCTCAACAAGAAAAGGAAAACTGCTTCTGAGACTCTTTGGAGTTCACTGCTGTGCTTTATAATAACAAAATCTGGGCAACTTTTTCAAATTGGCAGTTTGAAAAAAAAATATGTATGAATCAATGAAAATTTTCAGTTTCATCTTCTATTTTTTAACCATAATAATGTAATATGACTTTTTAATCAAAAGCCATTGAAATAGAATAGTTTAAGGACTTTTCAATGATTGTTTAAAATCAAACTGGTCAAACTAACCCTTAATTCAAAATAAAAAAAAAATAGACTTTTCTTGTTGAAAGTCTTTAGAAAAATGTGTGTGCTTATCTGTGTGTATATTATCTTCCTACTGACACATTTAGTGCATATCTGTTGATTTTTGAAGGACAGGAGATGAAATGTTTACCAGGATAATAATCCTCTGCTTTCTCTGCTTCCAGAAACATTTGTCTCATTTTGTTTTTAAGATATTTAAGATTTTACTGGTTATTTCACCACCTCATAAACCAGCCTCTTAACCCCAGACAATAATGAAAAAGTAGCTTTTTTGCTGGACCTTGTAATAACTGGCTCTCCAGAGAGCTGTATGTGCACTACCTCATCCAAGAGGTATTGCTACTGCAATAACGACTTGAAGCAGGGGAGCTCTAAATAACAGATTAATATGAGAAGCAACTAAAATGCATCTTTTTGTTAGACTTGTGTTATCCTATATTGTGTTGGAGCCTTTACTCTGTCCTTTGAATGCCTTTCAAAACTGCAGTGAAGTATTTCTTTATCAGACTTCCATATTGCTGACAGTGATTTGGGACCGCCTCTGAAGTTCAGTTCAAGCACTCTGTATCTGTCTCACTACAGAAGGATGCTGTCTCTTGACTGTTTATAATGATGTAAATACTTATTCACATGCATATTTTGCATCTCTCTATTTTTCCGTGGTGATCTATTAGGTCCACGGTAGAAAGAAAATATAAAGCCCAAGAGAGTAAAAAGAAACCATGAAAATGATAGGAATGTTATAATTTCTCTTGTCTTGGAGAAGAATAAAAATGGGCTTTAGGAAAATGACTAGTGATTGGGAAAAACTTCAGTTTAAACTGCAAGATTTGAAAAGGGAAAAGTTATTTCTTGCACGTGCTAATAATTCTATGAGCATTGCCTAGACAAATGCATTTCACTGCATATGCTACAGATGTTAGTTTTATGATGTGTATATGCTATATTGGTCTAATAAAATAAAGAAAGCATTTGGAGAATATGTACAGTGCTAGCTGTAGGGAAAGTCTGTGACACTGGAGATGCAAGATTATAAGTTAGTAGAAATTTAAATAAGGAGGTTCTTGTGTTTCCTTCCATGATATGGCTGATACTTCCAGCACTTGGCACTAGCCTCTAACTTAATTGAATCAAGTCAAACAGTGCCAGCTCTCCATTCATAATTGTATTAAAGATAAGTAAACATTCCTTTTCACTCCATTAAAAACACATTGAATTTTGTAACACTAGATATTGATCCTGTCTCTCCAGGAAGGCTGTTATGTGAATTTTAGGCTGTGCAGAATGTAGTCGTGGTAGAACAAAAAACATTTTATGCAGATGTTGCATATGTTTTTTCTAGTGCACGTGTGGATGTGCGTACAAACGTGTGTAAGTGGCTGGGTAGGTGCAGATAGAAATACCTTTCGAATGACAGCAGGCAAGGAATCAGTTGTGTTGCAATGTGTGCTGCCTGTGGCTATTTACAAGGAAACCTACCAGCTCTCAATAATGTGAAAATCTTCTTGAGAGGAGCAGTGCCGCAGCAAAGGCACTGAACCAGAGAAATTCAATTTGCCTACTCTGAAGTCTGTTTTGTCTGTCAAAGGAACTCTAATTCAATCCAAAATTACTTTCTAGATTCAGCCACAGTAGTCAGAGAAGAGTGTCCAGTCCCTGACAGGAGAGCAGGGATTGGAGGTAGGAGCTGCCAAAACCACTCAGTGTTGTTGCTCTATCTATCTGGACACGAGGCTTGGGCTTTTCCTTGGGAAGTGTTCGGAGTTCACAGTGAGCACTCCAAATTCCAGCGGTTGTTCCCTTCACACTAGGAGAGCGTCTGAGCGATGTCGAAACAGCATACACCCTACAAGTAGTTTTCTGTGTTTCAGCTGATTTACAGTTATACTGAATAAACAAGAAAGAAGAGCATAAGTGCAGAGCAAAGTTAGACATAATAATGTGTAGGTGTGGAATATAAAGTTTCGCTCTGTTCAGCGGAGAAAACCTCGCAGACAAAAATAAACCACATGTGAACTGTAATATGTGTATGTTTTAAATAATGTTCTTAGAGAATTTGGACAGATACATAATGATAATAAACATCACCTTTGGACCTTTTTTTTTCTCTTGCAAGGCATTGGTGGAAGAGAGAATGCATGGGAATCAGTTCCTAATTTTTGAGCCTACCCTTAAGCAGCCAAGAATAAAGATTCCTGTTGTTCTACAAAAACGGTCCATGCCAGGTAAAATAAATGCTGACATGAATTTCTTCCAAAACTCAGGTTTGACTTAAAAAGGGTTGTATTTTTTTTAATGTAATAAAATCTGGTTAACCCTATGAATTCTCTTGTATGCCTTCAAATCGCCTGGGTTAAGCTTTTGAGCTTCCAAAAGAGAGGCATTTTTCTCACCTGTAACTGCTTAAAACTCAGAAGTTTCACTTCTGAAATATTTTTAGTGAACATATCTCTTTTATTTCCATTCCAAAATAATTTGCACCCTCTACACTCTTGTCTTTGAACCCAGATTCGCAAAGCAAACCCTACCTTAAAGCTGCTGAGTTGGGTTTTTGTTTGTTTTTTTGTTTCTTTGTTTTGTTTCATTTAAACCATATAAAGCTATAAATATCTTAGCGTTTGGATACAAAATTGTAAGTGCACTAAATGGAAGTTAGGCTGCCTTTGGCGGGTTCCCAAATCAGAAAGAACTATCCAGATTTGAGTTGATTTTTGAGTTCCTAACAAAACATTAAAGCAGGCAAATTTTGATTGCTAGGAAAATATTTTGCAGAAACTTGCATATTTTCAACGAAGCTATAGCTAAGGGGTCCTCTGAGAAAATATGCTCTGGTGATGGCAATCAGATTTCCCTGGCAGAGAAGCTGGGGTAAGTTAGGGTGAGTCTCACCACTTTGATGACCAGGTGAACTCCCGTCCTCAGCTGGGAGGTCACTCACATCTTGGAAACCTACTTTTAGGCTTTGAGCCAGCAGTGTTGTTCGTGCAGAGGGACACCGAGCTTATGAAGTGCTGAAGACTAACTAGATCAGCATATGTGTAAAATGCATTCTGCCAAAGCAAAGCTTATTTTAGGATTAGAAATTTTGTGTAGTCATATGGTGGAAGCTGTAAAAATGAAGCTTGAATTCCTAGAATGAGTGGACAGAATTAAGAAAATAAAGAATGCATATAGCCTATTTTATACAATAACTGTAACTGAAAGGAGCCAGGAAGCCACAGTACATTTCCAGCTGTTTTCTACTATGGTTAGCATATAAGGCATAACTCTGCATAACTGGCAAGTTTTGCAGTTTTAAAGCTTGTGAACAAATGTGTGGGGTCACAAAAATTATTAATGTGTTTGCAATCAGGATGGTTTAAATATACAAGCATGACAGGAGGTGTAGAGACAAATATTGTGGATAGGTGAGAAAAAAAAAACAGTCAAACTTTGTCAGCTTTGAGGTAGGAAAACACATTTCAAGTTCAGACTTTAAGAACAATCTCTCTGTGGTAAAGTCTTTTCTCTGTGACAGTACGAGCTTAAGGATTTGCCTCTAGGATGGCAGCCACTCATTCCGTCTGTTGTGCTCTCATAATGTCAGACCGCAGTTTGTGGGATTTCACTGTGAATATCATCATCACCATCAAACAAAAGGAAACTACATAAAAAAAAATTGTTTTCCTTCTGGTAAGAATTACACTGAATCTTACCCAGGTGCAACTATATTATTTTAATTTACTAGACAACTTGAGGGAAAATTTTACACCTGGGGAGGGGATTGTTCACAAAAGGACAGGTAAAGAGTTCAGTAGTGGCTGCAGAGGAAGTCTTCTCATAAGGAACTGTAAGTAAGTAGTGCATGGTTGCTAAAGGCTTCAAGAAAGTTTCTGAAAAAAATGTTTGAAGTAATGATCTTATTGAAGTGTAAGTTGTAACATACAAAAAAATTTATACACCACTACCATAATACAGCATGTGATAGTCATGTGTATATCAGTTAACATGTTTCGAGATCTTCTGCTAAGTAGATTTTTTTTTTTCTTAACTTTTTTTTTTTTAAACAAATATATCAAAGTAATCTTAGTCACAGGGGTAAAAAATATTAGCTCTTTATTTCAGCTGGTAGTCCTAAGTCTGAAAATGCTTCATATGTAGTTTATTCAGTTGTTTATATTACATGATATTATTTCTGCCTCCTGTGTGGATTTGTGTATGCTACATCTAACAAAACAGCCATACCTGTTACTCTTGAAATTTACATCTAAAGCTATGCTTTGTTTTGTTTTTTAATTGATTAAAAAATAATTGCCCAAAAGAATGGTATAATATTGCATTGTAGAGTCACTTTAGAATTGATGGTCTCTGCATATAATGCTCATGTTTACAGCATAAACATGGTGTTGTTTGGTTTAAGGCATTTACTATATTCTATCCCAAACTAGTTTTTACCATTTATTATTTACTGAAACGGCTGTGGGATTCCAGGGGCTTCGAAACTCCTGCATCACAAGTATGGTTTCACAATCAAATGCATGCAACATACTTCTTACTGCAGTCTTGCTGGTCAATGCCCTCTTCCACTTAACCTTAAAATGTGTATTTGTGTATTCCGTTTGAACAATGCCTTGATATCCCTTTATGTATTAAAGCATTTTATGCTTTAACATTTCAGAAAGGTCAACCCTGATAAAGAGTATGGGCTTATTTTTCTTGTTTTTCTCTTCTGGCAGCTTACATTATTTATTTTATTGCTCCTTTGTGGTTATATTTCATTTATTTAGTCTCTCTATTTTTTTTTTCCTTTCTGTCATTTTTTAATAAACATGATCTTACTATAGTGAAATTAGGCAGAGTCTACCCCTTATCTTCAGAAATACCATAGAGTAATTTCTTTCAGAACTGAATATACGGGCTGTAGACATATAAAGAGAAGGTTGAATATAGCTTTTCAGATTAGCTTACTTGTTGCTATGCATTAAAAATTACTTGGGACCATTCGAAGCCATCAGACTCTTTCCTAATACTATGGTGAATGATTTTGATAGTCTGAGCTGCTAATGTCAGAATGTGGTCACAACAAATGGGCTTAGAAAGGGTCTGTCATCCCTTCCATACATTTTTATATCTCACCATAGAAAAAACGTACATTCTACAAAGAATAGTTTCCAATGTCGTCTGTTAGGTAAATTCCTTTAAGAGTGAAAGGGAAAAAAAATAGAGACTTTCTAAAGTGGTCATAATTCTTGATCCTATATTTTCCAATTTAGTTTAATACACAAGTTTAATGGCAGAGAATGTGATATACAATCTTGGTGAACAATGAATTTCAGACTTGGATATATCTTATGAATTCAATAGAAATAAAAGTAATTCTTAGGTAGTAGGAAAAACTAGCAAGTCAGAAGAAAGTGTCACAGCCAGCTTGGTTTTTGGTAGTTCTTTTCTATACAAAGATTTTCATTGCTGAGATTTGTATATCATGCTATCAAATATTACAACAGACAGAAGAAAGAGACATAAAATCTTTTTTTTCAAACTGGAACTTTAAAGGTGAATCCTCAAGTCTGCTCGGCAAATATAGTCTGCCAGTAAATCCAAAGAAATTCTGGTGGCAAGTCTTGGATCTGGTGTGAATGGAAATTGTGATAGGCCAGGTGTGGGGGAGGGAAAGAAAAAAAAATCTTTGGGATACAATGTACGTAGAAAAAAAGCCTGCTTTCTGAGATGGTCACAATCATATTATGTTACCTTTCCTATTGCCCCTGAGATCTCATCTAAACTGAGGATGGAAGCAAGCAGTGAAAGAACTTTGAGGCAGTAAAAGGAAGATGCAATTGAAATGTTCTTCACCTAGTATGGTTAGAGGAAGCTCATCTTTCTGAGGCTGAAAGGTTTTCAAGGAAAGAACAAAAAGAGCAGCTGCAAGATTATCATCCCATGATCTGAATAATAAATATCATCCAATGAATTAAGCAAAACTACTTCCAAAAGTAATGAGTTTGCCAAAAAAGACAATTTAAAAGCTTAAGAATTTGGTCAAATGTTTTTGGTGAGAAACTAGGAAAGGCAATGGAACTAAGTCAAACATTTTGACATCAATACTTTTAATATAAAGTATATTTTGGAAGAAAAAAGCCTTTCTGTTTTGACAATTTATAAATGAGATAGCTTTCTTTATTTCAATTTTTTTTTTTCCATTCATAAACAACAACAATAGACTTTAAACAAACAAGATTCAAGGAAAAATGTATTTTTACTAACTGAGCTAAAACTTTCATTTCAACTGAACTTTTATTGGGTGAGAGGGAAAGCTCTATTTCAGTTTAAACTATGTCGGATTGAAGTACCTAACCATAATACTATTATTCACATACCTTCATATTAAATAGAACCTTCTGGTAATAGGAGTAGGTGGAGAAACTCCCAACTTATGTCGCCAAAGCAAGGCTAAAGGGCCTGAAAACAGTCCCACACTAAAAAGGCTAGAGGTGAATTTCTATATAAAAACACCAAAGATCACAAACAGCTAAGAAATTTGTGGTATCAATAGATATCGTAGTGAATGAGCTTAGTTATAAGTTCCTACATGCTGTTTCACTACTTTAGGTTTTATTTCATCTTGCATCATCTGACGCTTGTGTCAAATTTTCAAGGAAAATAAAAACAATTATATTCCCACTTTGGAGAGGAAAAAAAAAAAGTGGTTTTTACTCTACCTAAGTGTTATTTTGTCTAGCTCGCCTCTGGGGATTCTCACTTACAGATTGATTCAGGGAGATTAGAATAGAGGATACTGTATAGAGACATTTGTCATGTTTAAAAGTTTTTATATTGTTCTAATGATGTATTAAGAATTATTTGATTTGTATCTTCTTATGTTAATGTTGTACGGTATGGAGAATTTACAGATGTAACTCCCATTATCACATGAAAACTTACTGTGTGTCAGTAGGCAGATAAACTGTCAAGTGTCAGCTTTTACAGTCCTCTGCTTTTGTCTGTCACGGATTTTATGATATAATGCTTAACTATTTGAGTATGCATGTTATGAACGGGATACTCAGTGTATTTTGCACCACTGTGCAACAGCTGGTCTTAAATCTGTCTTTTAAGCAAGTTTTCTTTTCAACTTTGAAATGCTGTTGCATTTAAACTTTGAAATGAAAATCCTTTGTGCAGAACTTACTATAGTGAATTGCAGTAAAAGTCTTGAAAAATATTTTTAAGAGTTGAAGATTCTTCCCTGGCTGATTCTATTTTGATTGATTTGCTAGTGAGAATCAGTCAAAAAAGGTCAACCAAAATTCCCTGACATTTCACTTGTGAACTGATAACTAGAAGGATAAGATGTTGTCCTTGCAGACGTCTGTTATGTCTAAGGTTTCTCTGACCTGAGATCTGAAACTCGCTCTTGTTTAGCCAAGTGTCAATTCTTCTCATAAAGGCTGATGTCGTAAATGCAGAATGTCACCATCGGAACTAAAACTTATGTGATAAGTTTTTGGTAACAAAGTATTTTCTTTTTGTTTCTGTTTTTTTCCCCTCATGCCTTTCACATGTAACATGAGTTATTACCATCTGCTATATATTCAGTGCTTTCTTTCCCCAGTGACACCCTTGTTTTGATAAAAAAGGGGAAAGTTATAAGTAGTGGTAGTGGGTTATCCTGGTAACAGTTAGGGATGTAATCTGACTTTGCATTTGATGGAGGGCTATTTGTTTCCCTTGTGGAGCAGACACTGTCACCTATTTAAAGTGTATCTAACTAGATAGAGTACATTAAAGAGAGTGTAGAGAGACTATTTCTTTTTCCCTGCTTTTCCCAAGACCCAGTGAATGATGGCTTCATCTCTCCAGCCTATTAAGAGGAAGAAATAAAAAGGATGCCCAGTTCCCTGAGGTGGGTCCTCCGTTTCTCTGTTAGTATGTAAAGTTGGCTGCAGAATCTGTTCACGAGGAGTTGCCAGCAAACTTTATCCCAAGGGTCATTTTAAGGCCAGCTTAGTTATTGAAAGCAATCTTCTCCTCCTCATAAAAAATGCACAAGGAAATGTGAGGGAAAAGGGATGGGAAGGGGAGTGAAAGAAGGGTTTAAGTAGTCTCCTGTGCTTCTAAACAACAAGGTTGTTACTCCAGGAAGGAAGGGTTTTCATTTTCATCTCATGTGTTTAATGCTAGTAAGTGTATTAAAAGGCAAGTTATTCTAGATGTTCTCAACCATTCCAGCAAATACTTTTTTAAAAAATAATTATGAGCATTAGTCATGCAGATTTAGTATGACAAAAGACCTGGGTGTCATGGTGGATGATAAGTTGACCATGAGGCAGCAGTGTGCCCTCGTGGCCAAGAAGGCCAATGGGATCCTGGGCTGCATTAAGAAGAGCGTCTTCAGCAGGTCGAGGGAGGTGATCCTGCCCCTCTACTCAGCCCTGGTGAGGCCGCATCTGGAGTACTGTGTCCAGTTCTGGGCTCCAGAGTACAAGAGGGATGTGGAGATGCTGGAGAGAGTCCAGCGCAGGGCTACAAGGATGATCAGGGGCCTGGAACATCTGCCCTATGAGGAGAGGCTGAGGGAGCTGGGCCTGTTCAGCCTGGAGAAGAGAAGGCTGAGAGGGGACCTGATCAGTGTCTTTAAGTACCTCAAGGCAGGGAATGCAGAGGATGGTGCTGGTCTCTTTTCAGTGGTGGCCACTGACAGAACTAGAGGTAATGGCCACAAACTGAAGCATCAAAAGTTCCACAGGAACTTAAGGAAAATTTTTTAACAGTGAGGGTGACAGAGCACTGGAACAGGCTGCCCAGAGAGGCTGTGAAGTCTCCTTCTCTGGAGATCTTCAAAACCCGCTTGGACGCAGTCCTGTGCCACGTGCTCTAGGTGACCCTGCATGTGCAGGGGGGTTGGACTAGATGATCTCTAGAGGTCCCTTCCAACCTTAAGCATTCTATGATTCTATGAAAATATCAGCAACTGTACTTGGTCTGTTTTTTTTCTGTAATATTGTATGTCAGGTGTTACATAATTGCATCCTTACTTCAAATGTGGTGTGTTCTAGACACTATAAGGAACAAATAATCATTTTAATAACTTTATATGTTAATGAGCCATATGTTGACTGTTTCTATTGTATTATACTACTATTCCATATAACGTAATGTTGTTGCTGTCTTGTTGCTGGTGATAACATCAATAGGTATACCTTGCACAGTTAATCCTTTCCTTCAATCATTTCGCAATTATTTTCCTTGGTTTCTGCCACCTGAAAGAGAGTATGCTGAGCCTTTTAAATCCATTCTATGTAGCATCCTGTATGTGAGCAAGGTGGCTGAAAAGTGCTGGATGAGTAAGCATTATACAGCGTAGGACAGGATCACACTATTTATGTACATAGATTAAAATATCTCCTTTTCCATTTTTTCTCTTTTATGCTACCTATTGTCAAATATGGAGAGAATGGAGGGAATAAGAAAAAGTTTTTCAGGTAACAGCAATAGAAAAAAAAATGGAGAATTTTTATGTTTTTAAAATAAAACCTACTTCTAGTTATACTAATGACAGAGATAGTACTGTCTTCCTATATTTCTCTCTCATTTCTCCTCCTCTCGTTTCTCCTGCTCTCTTTTTTCTTCTCTTTTTTCTTCTCTCTCTTTTTTCTTCTCTCTCTTTTTTCTTCTCTCTCTTTTTTCTTCTCTCTCTTTTTTCTTCTCTCTCTTTTTTCTTCTCTCTCTTTTTTCTTCTCTCTCTTTTTTCCTTCGCTCTCTTTTTTCCTTCGCTCTTTTTTTCTCTGTAAAAGAGAGAATTTACATTCCTAATTCATGGAAAAATATGCTGTTCTCTGGTACTTGCAAAAGCAAAGGACTTCATAAAGTGAAAAAGAATACAAATGCAGAAGATGCCTTTATAAATGTCTCCAGTAAGGTACAAGACCCCCATTTTAAAAAGGACAATTGCTATTCATAGACTTTTCTATTCATCGTTGTCAATCCACTGTTAAGCGTTCATTGCACTATGTTAAGTATATGGCTGCAAATTTTTTACCTTCATTTCCATATGCACTTTTTTTTTTTTCTTTTAAGAAAGCTCTCTATGTGAATTTACATTTGGGGGAGGAGAGGAAGAGGGTGAATACATGTGTGTGTATAAATAAAAATAGTATTGGGGGGGAAGGGTTTAATTGGGCTATAGCTATTAATATAGGTGGGTATTTACAGTACTTCTTACAGTGCTGCAAATCAACTGAAAAAATGAGTAGAATAAACCACTTAACACTTTGATTCTCCAGGTAAGAGGAACATAATACTTTCCATACCGGATTGAATATGAGACTTCCTAACCTGCTTCTGCAGCTTTTTAGAAGATGGCTTTCTTTGAATTAAATTTCAGCTGAATTAAATTTCAACTCTGTATTACTGAGGAAAGGTGTGTTTGGCTCATGAAGCCAGTAAACAGCTGGACTGCAGCTCCTGATTTTCCATGCTATTTATTACAGAGCTTCAGTTCCCTCCCTTGTTTCACTTCCCCTTGTCTGTAAGGAGAAAGGACCTTACCCAAAAGGATATTTTGATAGCCAGCCATCAGATACTTTGATCATGAGAGAATAGAGTAGCTATTTGTTGCAAGACTCAATAGGTAGATTAGCATCAATTTCTTTGTCGATAAAGATCATCTAAATGACTATCCCCTTAAAAATGCACAATAGCGTTGCTGCGTCTCTGTAGTCATCAACTTGGAGGAGAGTTTTCTGGTTGCCCTACCAAGCCATGATAGTTTAATTTCCTTGTATTCAATCTGTTGTTTTGAACTACCAACTGCCTCAGAATTTGCAGTGCTTTTTACAACATCTCATGGAATCCTCTAATGTTCATTTTTTTAAAAAAAGTAAAAAGTCTATCTGTCTCCTCCTGCTATTGCTGAACTCCAAATAATCAAATTCTTCCCTAAGTTTCTAATACAAACTCTTACCCACAAAGCCAAGACATTACACACTGTGGCATCAAATCCCTGCATGACTCTGTGAAAATGTAACCGTGCAAAATGTTTTGTGAGCAAAAATGGTCAAGAAGCAGGGTGCTAGACATTTTGATAAATCTGAGTAGGTATCTCAGTGGACGAGTCCGAGTGTCTTTTATAAATTACTGTTACAAGTTTGCCTCCTTTTTTTTTTTTTTTTCCTCCCCATCTCAGAACTTTTAAATGTAAATTCCTGTCCTCACATCTAGTGACTTTTGGTTGATATATTCATGTCAAATTTTAATTTCATTAAAACTTTACCTTTAATAAAAAGTTAAATCTATTTATGACTAAAGAGGGAATTGAATGCAAGATACCTGTCTCAGAATAATGTCTAGAATTATGGAACCAAACATTTAAATGTTGGTATGAAATGGTGGTCTTTAAAATCTTCTCAGTTTCTCATACCCTGCAGTAATACAAGTCCAAGTTTTGCAAGTCTGCCAGTGCTTCTCAGTTTGATTATAATGTCCATTTCATGAATGTTACATTTTTTTACCCCTTCTTGCCCTTGTGAGAAGTACTAAGAGAGATAAAGAGGATGAATTTTCAGTTTTTAGATAACAGGAACATTATCTAGCTTCCCAAAGTCCTTTTATGGTTGAATCATCTTACCTTGAATTTTGAGGCAGATACCATTAATTTTTTCAATAGCTATTCTATGCCATAAAGATTCTTATTGAACTTTGAGTCTATATCTTAATAATGTGAGTCACAATTTAGTCTTTGATAAACAAATTCATTAGCACTGTAAAGTTACAGCTCAAAATACGTGTTACAAAGGAATGCTGTGTTTTAGAATGGAAACTATCACCCAATCTAAATTGAAGAGGGTAGTTCTGTTAACATTTCAAGCCTTGTTAACTTTTCCATATTAGTTTACTTATTTTAAAACTTCTCGGTGATTTTAGAAAATTAACACTCATCTGAAAAGACGGATCCACACCATAGAAATTGAAACATAGCATATTACGCCTTAAAAAACCAAGATTTCAATGCATTGCCAAAACAAATTATTTTGACTCGCCTGAAAAATATATGGAAGTTTCTTCAAGCATTATCAAGGATAAGTCATTATATGACTTGCAGGTTCATACATCACTGCTCTTTGCTGTCAGTATGAAAAATAGGGCTTTTTGTTTACTTAAAAAAATGAAATGCCATGATTCTGCTGTTGAAAAATGAGGCGGGAAAAAAAGAATGTCCTCCCATTTTTGAAAAATGTATTTTTTATTGAAGCAAAGTAGATAGGAGGAGAAAGAGATCATGTGTACTCATGGAAGCAGACTGCTCTGTATTCACACAGGAAGAAGAAAAATGGCTGGGTCATTAGGGACGAAGTGACCAGAAACGACTAGGGAGCTGATGACAACAGGAGCCAGAAATGAAGAACTGAACCTATATGAGACCAGTCTTTGAATCCCAAGATACATATAATTAATAAAGGCATAAAGAAATAAGATTCATGTTTCATGATAGAGAGAGGCTCCCCAGTTAGAATGCATCTGTTAATAATAATAAAAAAAAATCTCTTTTGGAATGAGAGTTTAATAGTTCTCATTCATTCTTTAAATAGTAGATCACAGCAATAAATCAGCATTATGATTTTAGGGAGTACAACTTATGAAATATAATATATTGTTTCTAGCATTTCATTTACTGTAAAATGTTTTTTTAAAATATTCTGTAATATTAATTCTTCAAAGGAGATTGATAAAATAATCATGCAAATATTGGAGTACAGCCTGCATTAATCTTATTTTTTTTAATTTTTAAAAGCTTATGAAAGGTAATTTAGCTGTTGTGATGGGAGAAGAGATTATTTTGACAGATTCTTAAAAAAAATGTGGAATAATAAGGGAAGAACATGTGTGTGCATGAGCTACATATATGTTGAGGCCACATGCACCAACTGTGAAACATTTGTGGTTTCTATTGCCAGACCTATTTGATGAGGTTAACTTAGACGGTATTCACAAATAGCTTGTTAGGTCTCTACACTGTGTAACAGCAAGCTTTAAATTTTGGGTCTTCTTTTTCTTTAGCTAAGAAGTCTTCCTTGTTTGTTACCAATTTAATGTAAACACTGTTAGGAAATATAAGCTATGCTAAAAAATATGAGATAATTTCCTTTGTTTTGCTGTGGCAAAACTGGCACTCATAAAATATATATATATCTACATGGTAAAAGTGTTATGGAGCTTTCCAAACAAGGATGTGATTCTTGGCAGACTCAAAGGCAGACAGAAAGCTTCTACCAGATGGCAGGTATGGCAGGTCTCCTGCTAAAAGATGTCAATGGTGATTCTGTGCTTCCTACTTCAAGAAGAAAGGTAAATTAATGTGGATCACTTCCAATAATGAATAGCAGTAATCTTAATATTTATTAAGGTCAACCCAGTACTGTTAATCTAAGAATAGGTCATGTTTGTTGAGCTGGACAATTAATGATTTCTCTGACCTAATGATGAAAATCAAACAAACTAGAAAGAAAATTAAGTCCTGAAACAGACTGAAGAGGAGGTTCAATAAAAACGAGTCTCTTGTTTCAAATTTGAGACAAGAAAAAGTGGTTTTGTCCATCCAGAATGTAGGGCTTTGTTCCAACCTCTTTTGTGGAGCTATAATTAAATGCGAATTGACATTTCTAGACAAAACTTGTCCATATAAACACGTAAAGAAAAAAATGTGACCCTTGTAATATCTTGCTTTTTGTTGTATTGACCAGAAGTAGGGAATGAATCTGATACAAAAGCCTACATATTTGGAGTTCACCTGACACTGACTTTTTCTCCAAAGCAAATTCATATATATTATTTTCCCAACAGATAACATTTTTTTTCATATTTTTTCATATTTTTTATTTTTTATTTTTTTATTGTGAGGTTATAGAAACATATTTCTACTCTTATTCACCAATTACACAGCATATATGCAGACCAAATAGATGTACTAATAAATATTTGGAAACATTTGGAAACCTTGAGGCACATGAGAACTCTGTTTTCCATGTCCTCTTTCTGTCACACTCTGCTGAAATATTGGTATGCAGAAAGCATTATCCAAAGGCATTACAGGGAAATATGCTTTGGACAAAACTGGCCTAGAGTTATGTGCACATGGGAATCTCAGTTTTCACTGAAGGATAAACATCTAACCGTTCTTTTTAGGAGGAAAGCTGATCACAAACGGCATTGAGTTAGAAATTTCTGTGGAAAGACAATATAGATGAGACAAAGGGAAAGAGATTTGTGCTCACACACATGCTTCTTAGTGTTAAGTCTTTTTTTTTTTTTTTTTTTTTTTCAGTTATGTCCCTGGGGACATTTATCTTCCAAACCTGAAGACCTGCCCCAAGTATATTTTGTGATAGCGGAGAATGGGATCAATTGATCAATTCTGGAGGGGTGATGATATCTAAAATGAAGTATAGCAAAACAGCTGTCTGGCAAGATTTCCATAATACCAAGACCGGGTTTGTTTGTAGCAATAGAAGAGTTCAGAAAGTCCAGACTCTGTCTTCTAGCGGACGGTCACAGTGAATTTGCAAAAAATATATACACCCCTACTGTTGTGTTTAAATCATGTGTGTCTAGAAGAAAAGAAAAAAAAAGTTTGAATAAAAAGCACTGCCTAATACTAGATGAATTTATATCAGGACAGTGTGCCTTAGATTATGTACCTCTAGAAGTTCATATAGACAAGCTGAATAAAAACTGGACACTGATAGAGTCTGATAGAGTCTGTAAATATGGCTGGCCTTCTGAAAGGTCATTAGGTGCTGCAGAACAAAGGCCAAACTCCCACAGGACAGATCCAAAAAATCATCTAGGCCCAGAAAAAGTGGGAGGTCTAGCAGTTGCCCTCTATATAGAAAGTCTTTAAGGGGGAGAGGTGTAGAAATACTCTGGACATGCAGAAAGTTGCATATTATTCTAACAGACTGAAGGCTGCATGATCATTCAAGCAGCAGTTTTTGCATTGTATCCATACTATTAAGCAATTGTATGGCAAGTATGATGTAGGCTGAGGCAAAGAGCTTCACAAAACCTACTATGTGGCAAAATATTACATTAGAAACTATAGTAGTGGGAATCAGCATAACAACAACTATCAGAAATGCAAATGTGTCAGCAAAGTTGAACGTCCATTAAAAGATTACACGACAGTGAAATGTTATGTTCTTTAGCTGTCAAGAAAATGTTGTAGATGTATTTGGGTCTTCCTTAGCAAACTCTTCTTCTGACAAAAAAAAATGCCAAAAATAATCTGAGTTTGCCCAGTCTATGTGTTCTCTTAACTTGCTAATGTAAGACAAATAGGATACACTTAAAAATAGGATTCTATTCCTGAAAATTTCAACCAACACATAATCCAGACACTCTGATGTCCCCGATGATCATTTAGAAGTTGTCCCACTTGATAAACTTTCCCAGTATGGAGCTTCACATTCAGTTAACAGAGCTTTCAGGTGCAGCTACCTGTGGATGGTAGAAAAAGTGTATGTGCCCATCAAAAATACTCATACTATGTATGTTTTATTATCAGCTTTTCTATAAAAACAAACAAACAAACGAACAAAGAAAATACACTGAAAATCAGTGTATTAACATTGCTTTCCACCATCTGGAAATGCGAACCAAAGCTGCTTTGCATAGCACACATATAGAGTTAGAATAGCCATAACTGATTGTTATGGAAATGCTGTACAGAAATAAATTTGATTTAATGATTTAAAATGTATTTCTGTTCTTTCATTTAGCTCTCAATCAATTTCTATTGTTGAGCTTGTGCTATATTTTATCTACTAGCAGAAAATCTCTTGATCTTCATGGTTTTCATAGTTTTAATATAAAAATATTAATAGTTCTTGGTGTTCTGTTTCAAATATTGATACTAAAGGTGATCGACTACCCTGGAATACTTGGCCAAGCCTTTTATTGGGAGATATCAACTTCATTCAGCTGGCGTATTTGGAGGTCTAAGATCTAGCCCTTTCTGTCCTAGCCTTCTTTAGGAAAGAAAATTATACATTGACCTATAGTAGATGAAGTTATGGCCTATAGAAATTGCATTTTTTATGCCACTCAATGAGGGCCTGGGGATAATATGGCAGAGAAAGCTCTTAAACTAAATATAAGAAGCAGTAAAAGAAAAACTTAGGATAAGCAATGCTTATTCTATTTGCGTATACTTTAGCGTTGTCTTTCTGATTTTCAGAAATCATGATCATCTTCAGCTCCAAAAAAAATGGAGGGAAATTAAGTTACTCAGTGGCTCTGAATTAAGTCCTTTTTCTCTGCCGACTGTGTTAATTGCACTGTGAAAAATATACTCATTAATGATAGATTCTTTTAATTTTGCTTGATCAGAAAATACTTTATGTGTAATAAGGATGTTGTAGCCATATCCTTTGCAGTGGTAATGCTAGCTAACAGAGATTATTGAGATGTGTTACTAGAAAGAGCTAATAAAAAATAAATTTAATATATCAATTTCCACCCTCAGGATGAGACTCATTACCATGCATAATACATTCTGAAGAATGGATATTGTAGCACAGATGAATAAAAGGTTGTTTATAACCAAAAGATGTTCTGAGCCACAAACATCAATTCATAAAATTCATTATATATTGATGCATTACTCCTGAAACTGCTGACCAAGGTCATCATGCAGTCACTGTTAGAGCAGAATAGAGTAATTTTTAAATGCATTTTTCAGGAGTTTATAACTCCTGAAAGAAGTGGCAGTAGCAGTGCTGTATGTGTTGATGCAGTCTTTCATTCTGTGTGCAGTACTGTTTACTCTGCACTGTGTCTTTTACTGTGTAATAAAATCTTTAATTAAACAAACATAGTACTGGGCTGTATGTGAGGAGTAACACAGTATATCATAAAACCAAAGCAAATACAAATATACAGTACGTACGTCAGTAAAGGCAGAGAAAGGGCATCATGCTTAGGAAATAATAATCACAGATCCAGCTTCAAAGCCAAGGACTGAATGTCACTGACTAATACTCTCTTGATGGGATCCATCTCAAAACTAATGAAAAACGTGGTTATAGGAGAGAGAGTGATTAAGAACCAATGCACAGTGGCTATATTGCAGAAGTGAGATGCCTGCCTAGTCCCTTATTAGTGCTACTTTTACTTTGTCATATAACAAAGATGTATTTGCTGAACCATTCCCATGGTATGTACATACTGATGCATTAGTATGACATATGAGGATGTACATGCTTACATATGAGCCACCTTGCACTACTGCCTGACACAGCAATGTAAATTGACAACAAAAGTGCAAATTACTCTTGTTTCTGAGATTTAATGCACAGTTTTCTGAAGAGTTCCCCTGTATTTTTTGCTGCGGTTTTCTAGTGAAGCAGTTCATTTAAATACTGTCACCCAACAGCATGTATTTCTTAACCTGTTTCAAGAGCGCATAGTTCTGAGAGCATTAGAAAGACAACTTCTTGTGATTCAATTCATTTCCTGAATTTGGAGTACTCTGTAATTTCAGATACTCACAGAAATGTTTCCATGACTTGTTATGCTCATTGATGCCTGTGAGGTTTGAAGAATATTATCAGACATATTCAATTTATCATCAAAGTGAGAACTATTTTTTCAGCCTGACAGGGCTGTATTTGAGGAGGACTGTTTCTTCAGATTTTGCTGCATCTAAACCATGGACCTTTTTCCAGTTCTTAGCAACTGTAGCGCCAAATGGGACAGAGCAGTGCGATTCACCTCAGCAATATCAACAGACCTGGTCTTCACCCCTAACCTATTGAGAAATAATCATTTGGAGGCTCAATAGTTCATCAGGAAGCCTCTGCTTTTTATAGGCTCCGTGAGCTTTTCAGTTCTTAAAATAAATTGCAGAAATTAGAGAAATAATAATAAAGATAATTTTACTTTAAATCATCACTGGCCTGTTCTGAAGCTTCATTTGTGGTCTTTGGGTAAAATAAAGCTCTTGATTTCATTGGTAACAATCTCCACATTCTACTTTTTTCTTACGGAGTTTAAGACACTCAGGATGGCTTGTGTGCTTCCATTTCAGTTTCCCTGTCTTCTGTCGTAAGATATAACATCAAAGAGTGCTAGAAACACTAACTCCTTTTTTAATTATATTTTACCATATGGAACACACATTTTTAAAAGGTAAAATCCTGCTGGGCACCTAAATCAATTTATTACAAATACAACAGACTAGATAATACAGCTACTTCACAATTTGCATGCAAGTTTACCCAATCTGCATGCAGAGTCATGGCAGAGTTGTCCCTAGGATATCTATTATTTAATAAATCTTATCACACCATGATTTGCAAATAGTCTATTAAAATATGAGAAAATAAGTTCTTGGGCTTTGTAGCAAATCTTGGCAAATGATGTGGCAGGATTTTTAATGGTAGTGACTGCCCTGTATATGTAATTACATTGTCCTGTATACGTAATTGTATTGCCTTCCACGTGCTATAATGGGTGTTTTTTGTTTTGACATAAAAAGATTTTTGCAGATTATAAAATATTTCTGCATTTCTGTAGAAAACAATTTTTGGATTTTATAGACAGTAAAAGAGATTGTGAGATGTGTGAAAGATCTGGCCAATATTGTCCAAAGCTGATAGAAGACTATCTTTTTGCCTTAGTGAATCAGAGCCAGATTCACTCAGAGCGCTGAATGGACATCTTTCCTTTCCACCCTACTGAAGTGGAAAAGGAGAGTGCTAAGGATCCACATGAATGTGAATTTGAAGGAATTGGAATTCATTTTTCTTGGACCTCATCAAATATTACATTAGTACTTTTAACTTTCCTATTTTCCTATTTCCAGATTTGTCATGGATCCATCCTACCAAAGAAATCTTAGAAACACATTATTGATGTTGATCTAACATTATGTTGACTTTAATTTTATGAATTTGTCTAAATTCAGAAATCAAATTAGAAATATTCCTATGAGAATGCCTTCTAATTTTATTTTACATTGATGCTTAATTTTAAAGTCTATTGGAAATTAGGAAAGGCCTGGTAAAAGGAGAAGCCAGAGCAAGGTTTAAGACATATTATACCTTTGAAGTGTGTGCATGGTCAGTAACTTTGCTCAAGCATTTGTCACCTGCTGTCTGCACCCTTTGATGTTTCTCTTTTCTCCTCCCCTCCCCTCCCCTCCCCTCCCCTCCCCTCCCCTCCCCTCCCCTCTCCTCCCCTCTCCTCCCCTCTCCTCCCCTCTCCTCCCCTCTCCTCCCCTCTCCTCCCCTCTCCTCCCCTCTCCTCCCCTCTCCTCCCCTCTCCTCCCCTCTCCTCCCCTCTCCTCCCCTCTCCTCCCCTCTCCTCCCCTCTCCTCCCCTCTCCTCCCCTCTCCTCCCCTCTCCTCCCCTCTCCTCCCCTCTCCTCCCCTCTCCTCCCCTCTCCTCCCCTCTCCTCTCCTCTCCTCTCCTCTCCTCTCCTCTCCTCTCCTCTCCTCTCCTCTCCTCTCCTCTCCTCTCCTCTCCTCTCCTCTCCTCTCCTCTCCTCTCCTCTCCTCTCCTCTCCTCTCCTCTCCTCTCCTCTCCTCTCCTCTCCTCTCCTCTCCTCTCCTCTCCTCTCCACCTCTTCCAGTGTATCTCCAATGCCTTCTGAAAGACAAAAATTCTTCTCATCTTCCTCTTTCTTTACCCAATACAGATTATGTTAGGTACACCTTATTCTTGATATATTCACTACTTATTTGTCTTTCTCTGTTTTTCAAATTAACAGAAGAAAAACTTGGCAGCCTGCTGGACTCTTCTATTATGGTACAGAGAGGGAACAGCCATATTTTTAAGCCCGGCCACTACAAACTTTAACAATATCATACTATTATCCAAGTTTGCTGGGATTGCTGAAGAACTGACCTAGGAAACGCAAGTCTACCCAAGGTCTGAGCTTGATTTCAATAAGGTGGAAATCAATGGAAGACATACAATGCTGGAGTCTGAACATAAAGCTGAAAGTGCAACTCTGCAGTGGCAGCCATTGATAGAAGTCTGTCTTCTTGCTCAAATTAATATTTGATTACTGCATCATATGGTTCTCATCCATACTGAGGTTGAATGTTTTCAGCAAAATAGTTCTTTAAGATCAAACAATCAGACTCATTACAAATTTTCAGCCATGCTTCTGTTCAGTGTTGGATACTTTGGTCAGAGTTAGACCTGTTGCTTATGGAATCATTCTGTGCATCCCGAGCATTTTTTGCAGTGTGGACATTCTCGCTTGACTCGAGATGCTTCATATAAGGCTCTCAAGTGCAGTTTGTTGCAGTGAAGACAAGTCTGGAAACCATGGTATGAAAGAAAGAAAATAGTTTACTTGGAAGTATTTCACAGCTATAGTTTCAAATATGGGCAAAGGGAAGGAATTTCATGTTTCGTTAAATTTATTAAGTGAAAGTAAAATAATAAGGAAGAATAACTGCTTTCAGATTTTTTGTGTCTTTATGTTTTTAATTAGTGGGATGGAAATGCAATGGCCTTACCTCTGAAAGTAATTCCCAGAAAGGTAAAAAACCTTAAGTGTTCTTTTGCTTTTGAGATAGTAAGTGTGTCCAAATATATTCTCTATCATGAGGCAGATAATCTGAATTCTTGAGTAACTGCTGTATTTTTTTTCAGTACAGTGGTTTCATTTTCAGATGTTTGCCTCTTGAGCAGGTTTATCCTCTAAAAATCCAAAGATGTATTAACATTCCTATTTGAACATGTGTTGTCTTAAAGGCAGAACTAAAGAAGATTGTCTTTTTTCTTTGCTAGATAAAAAAAATAACAAAGGTTATGTTCTTATTCTAGTTGCCATTTCCAACAGGAATGACTCAGATATTTGCAGAAAAATGAATAGACGCATTTGAAACAAATTTTATGAACTGACAGTCCCATGCAATATAATTACTCAGGAGTTTGTAGAGCTTAAATATATAGATGTTCTTGGCATCTGAATATATAATAATATTTAATCTTTAAAACTGCTGACATTTAGAAACTAAACTTAAGCAAAATATTGTCAACCATTATTCGTAAATTTTGCAATAAACCACTTTAAAATATTCAGCATATGTTGATCTTAGTATACTGGCAACTACTCAGAACTATGCCAAATGTTTTATGTTATTTCCTTTAATTAATAAAGCAACTGGGATTCAATATTTGAAAACTAGTACGACCCTACAAAAACAACTGTGAAATTGTCTTATTGGAAAGTCAATTTTCTGCTATCTCTGTGGGGTTTTTGAAATTTAATTTCAAGGCATAGAGGTTAAATAGCACAATTTCAATAACACTGTTTCCAATTGGAAGGTTTAAAATGTCTTGTATGCACTGATAAAATAGACTAATCAATAAGAAGTTGCTGTTTTGTTGTCAAGTAAGAAACAATAAATTAATTTTGCCTTTGAATTGCATGCAACTGAATTATACACGTTAGTCTTGGCAATGTTCTTCTTTTTAATTAATGTTTTGTCAGATCATCAATCTTATTTTCTCCCTGCTACTAAAACCCTCTTTGTTTTGTATTTACTTAAATCCACCTTTTCCTCCTCTAGAAGAATTCTTATTGAGTTGATTAAGATAAGCACAAACAGTGAAAAAAATCAGAAAAAGTGTTTCTCCACACAATTTAATAATCAGAAAAAAAAAGTACAATAGCATACAGGACTGCAGGGTGCTGATATTATTTGACTAAAAGTGCTGCAGATGCCCAGCCTTAAGGGACTGTGCAGGTGATGCTGTATGAATAACATGCCTGGTTTGATAAAACATTTAGAAGGTAGCTGTCTACCCTCTGAGGCACTTTTTCCGATGAAGAATATATAGAAGCAGATGATTAACTCTGACCTTTTATCAGTAAACTGGATAAGTAGTATTTTTACCCTCTGGACAGATGGCTTGACCATCATAGGGATTTTATTTTAGCATTGCTGTGTTTCTTAGGAAGACTAAATTACATCATGTCTGAGTGACTACAAGGGTCTTCCTCTGATATGCAGTTGAACTGCTAACTCAGGAGGATAAACTAAATCAAGCCCATACAAAATTGATAGCAAACCCAGAAAAAAACATAGACACTGTAAAGTTGTCACCCAGGAAATTGTCGTAAAGCCTCTTAGCCTATGGTATAACATAATGGGTCTACCAGTGAATGCAATTACACATAAGTATCATCTTTAGCATTCCGTTTTCAGGGATATAACTAATAGGATTTACTCTAAGTTTTCAGCTGAAGGAATGATGACATTATGTCATGAATATTATGCAAGACCTCCTATTCATCTAGACATAAGCTGCCATGTACAAGATGCGATCTCTTGTTCTTGCCCTTCCCTTCCCTTCCCTTCCCTTCCCTTCCCTTCTTTTTCCTTGCCTTTCTCATGGATTTTAAATCTGGTCTTCTTTTGTCTAGCTATGCTACCAGAAAAATAAATTTGGATGCTATGATATTCTTTATTCTATTGCTTAATGTTCTCCTTGAGAGTCTAACTACAGGAACTACTAATGTCTAACCAAGAGAGAGCATCTCTAGAGGAGAGGTGAAAAATGTCGAGGTCCGTATATTTCTTTTTAATGAGAAGTGGAGAATTACAAGGCCATACGAGAAAAAAGAAAAGAAAATAATAATAATAAAAAATCAATAGCTATTGTCTAAACAAAATACATGTACAATAGTTCTTCTTTAGGAGCTTCAGACTTGATTGTTATCTGAGTGCTTACCTTATTCTTTGTGAAAAGCAGCTGGAAGATGTTATGGAAGAATGTAAGGACAGCTGAAAGAACAAACTCTTTTCCAACAGCATATTTTCTTATAATTGTTATTATAATAAAATAAAAATGGCTGATTTCCAAAGGAGCTGATAATCACAGTGCTGATTAAGGTAGACTTCAAATTCCTTTAGGACATTTTTAGAATAGAAGATTCTTTGTGACAAGAGGAACTAGAGCTATGCTTCCTAAGAACCATTCTGTCATCCATCTCCTTTGGAGGAGAGATCTACTGTAATAAGGTCTTAAGTAGTTTTATAATTAAGCAGTCTTATTTGAACCAATACTGGAGTTATCTGAACTAAAAATGTGTCATCAGAATTCACTTTATAAATTCTCAGCTTAATCTGAAATTAGATTTATGGTTTAAAATTCTTTGCTTTCAAATCTATTTGTTATTTGGATTATACTATCTTTGAATATTTTTATCTCATTTGGCTTTTATTCATTCTTGAAAGCACCAAGCATAACATAGAAAATATTTAAATTTTTAAGGGAAATTGAATTTTACACTCTACATTTTCTTCCATCTTACTTTTGTTTGGATCTTAAAACACAGGACTTTGGTTGACTGCAACAAAAGTGTTCGGTTCTAAAATGTGAACTGTTTCTCACATTGAGAAACTTGTAGCGTGTCCCTAAATTATGACTGGATATGATTAGGGAAGAAATGAGATAAAAGCTGTATTATTTAGTTCTGAAAAGAATAATCAACAATTCTTTCAATATCTGAAAATGAAGCAAAAAGCCTCAGACACAACTTTATCTACATAAATTATTCTCAGCTCCAATCAACTTAATAAAATACTTTAAAAATTACACTGCTGACTCTCCCTGACTGTTGCTATGTTGTCCACAATGAGGTCTAGGCTTTGCAATCCAAGGCGTTGGACTCATGGATCCTGAAGTTTCATGAGAACTATATGATGGGACTTCAGGAGTTGTCTCTCTCTTTTTCACACTATCCAAGCATGCGCTACAAACACAGTTGTACCGATGCAGCAGTAACAAAGTAGTAATCCACATAATGCCATGCCACAGGTACATGACTGCAAACTATTAAGATGAAACAGTTCTAAATGAAGCAATTAAAATTATTTCAAAACATTATTTTACATGATTTGACTACTCAACTGGAAAACAAACAAACAGAAAATAGACACTTCAAAAGCACATAAAGTAAAATAAGAAGTAAAACAATAATCTGAGAGAAAAAGAAGCCTCTATACCTGAGTGCTACAACAGCTTTTTCTTTAAGAAGATCCCATGAAAGCGAATAAGCTAATTGGGGTCAGTTATCTACGGAATAAAACTGAGACCAGCTTGGGTCCCCAGAAAGCATGACTTCCTGTGAAAGTATGCATTAGTTCTGTCTTTTTCCTAAATGTCAGGACACAATTCCTTAAGTGAGGACAAGCCAGCTGGTCAGTTCGTTATTGAAAAAAAAAGATTGGACCAGCTTCTTGGGGAAATGCAGTCCCCAGATATGATTTCATTGCAGTAGGGGAGAAAAACAAAGGGATGATTGAAGAAAGCGATCTTCCCTAACTGCTAGCGATGGGCTCTTATTTAGGTCATTCAACACCATTAAATTCTAAGCTATTAAAAGTGTTGACCTCACTGCCTATCTGGTTCATCAGCCTGAGCCAAAATCAAACCAAAACAAAGCAAAACCACCTCCCTTCCTGGAAGTCCTCCAGTTCCTAGCAAGAGTCAGCTCACTACAAGGGTCAGGTGAGTCCCAAAAGCAGCACAAGGGAGGTGCTGAGAAAAAGAAAGCACAAACAAGACTGTGCCTTTTGGTGGCCCTTAGCTGCTTAGATTGGCTGAAGTGTGATGAGAAGAAAATCCTTTCCCCTGGAGCAGGTGGGATTAAATTTTCAAATATCGTGCATTTGGCTTGGAAGTAATTTAATTAAATTTAAAATTTACTAACAAAACCAAAAATAATTAATCAATATCATGTATTGTAGTTTTCCATAAAGAAGAGACACAAGTGAAGACTCCAACATGAATGTTTGACATAGACTTGTTACATCACGGTCTAGATGATACAAGACAATTGTGAAATTCCACCCTAACTACAGTATGCTGGCCTCTTATAAGGCAAAATACATGTGGACAGGAAAAGATGGAAAAGAAACGTGTTCAGAACCATGACACTAGCAGAAAAACTTAGCATATCTGATCTGAAATTCCACTAACATAAAGAAATTGCTAATAAAAAAAAACATGAAAATTTAGTAGATTATGATATAAAAGTAGAAGTAAGAATTAGAATTAGTTCACATTAACTTGCAAACGATAATTAAACTACAGTTAACGTGTGACAGTCATTTACTGTTATAAAGATAGTATGGTATATATACATAAGACCATTTGCAAGCAAATTATTGACACATGAGACTCTAGAGAAAATCAAATAACTTTAAAGTCGATGGAACAATTTTCAATTGGTTTCACCTTCAATAGTTGTCCTCTGTTTACTCTATCCTCCACCCAGTATGTCACTTCCTGGAGATCTCTCTAAGCTCTAGCTATTCTTTGAAGAATCAATCAGAAAACCTGAATTATCTTCATACCATATAGCCTGAGAACATATGGCAGGTAGCAGAAAATTAAGTCTGCTTTGGCACTGCCCCTTGTCTTATCCAGGTCTTGAGTATCACAGACCTTGAATATTCCAAATACCACAAGTATGGCTAGTCATTCATGGGAAGATATTTCAGACAACCCTCATGCAGCACTTCAAGTTACAGTCTTCTCAAAAAAAAAAAGAAAAAAAAAAAAAGAAAAAAAAAAGAAAAAAAAAGAAAAAAAAAAGGTTATTGAAGCATTGAAAGTTACTGAAATCTATTCAACATAGGCAAGAAAATGTGAACCATTATACGTTTTGATGAAAAGTGATGAATATAATTTTTTTCCCATCTCCTTGCACTCTCAAGTCACAACTTAAAATGGCATATTATGCTAAAGATTTGTTTAAAAATGTCTCAGTGGTATATGGTACTTTTTTTTTCCCCCTAGTTATTGCACTGTACCTAGCAGATACAATTATGTATCATAAGTGGCTTAAGACAGTATTAGGTATTCCCCTCACAACAAGTCTACAACACTGGTGTTAGTCACCATGAAATGTTTGTATAAAAGCTTAGATGCGAAAGTATCAATTTTCATGTGCTTCTGTTTCAACAGCTAGAAGAGTCATTCACCTTACAAATCAGTATTCAAGCACAGAGCATCCATCCCTGCAATGTACAATTTCTATTTCTCGAGGATTGCACAAACTGGTGGAAATCATCTCATATTTATGGAATGAATGGGAGTAACTGTTTAACAGAAGTGAAGAAAATAATTTTTATTTCACTTTTCCTTCAGATAAAGGCTTCATGTTGAAATAATTCTATAAGGCATGTTAGTGACTGAAGTGTTTCTTAAATAAGAAGAAGGAAAGAACTGGATGATCCCACAACTCAAAAACATCCACCATGTTTTTTTTCACCTATACCTTAAATGCTGTGATAGATAATATCTCACTTGTTAAAATCAGGCTGGTTTATCCAGAGGGTTATCCTAACGACACAGTATCTTCAAGAAACAAACAAAACTAGTTACATTCCTTAGATGGCTCAATTATTAAATCACAAAACTAGTGAGGTTGGAGCACTTTATGACTCCTTTTTCAGTTATGGGAATATAAAAGTATGATAGTTTATTTTCTAAAAATAATTTTCATTGAGGTGATCTCCACCAGTCCATATACCTCTGGTATGCCAAGATTTACCCAAAATTGAGAGTTACAACAAAGAAGATATAATGCAACAATAACAGATACTTATCAAAGAACAACGCAGTTTCTGTGGAATAGCATCACAAAATTTTGATTTTTATTCAGAATATCTTTATAATTACTAATGAAATTGAGACCTTGTAGCAACAAGATTTCTCTGAATTCTATATTTCAATCTGCATTAAAGTATACATTTTTTCTTCTTGTGATGACCCTTTCTTAAGTAAGTCTGAAAAATATTGAGACATAGAAAATATAAAAAAGAAAAATTAGAAAAATTAAAGCATTTTAGTTTACATTATTTATAAATTTAAGGATATTTCTAAGTTCATATTTAACAGCAAAAAAAAAGCATATTCCAACAGCTGAACTTAAGAAAGAAAACCCAGGGTACTGATAGCACACTTGCAAGAGGAATGTAAGGACATTAAAGTGATTGAAATTTGACATGAAACCAAGTGTAAAAAAAAAAGAGAAAGAAAAAGAAAAGGAAAGAAAAACAGAAAAAAAAAGTCATTGATGTTATCATCTGAGAGAAGAGCTCTATAAAAAACGAGTTTCCAAACAAGCCCGCAGGTGAAGCAATTTATACTGGAAGTTGCAAAAATCCCCACTGCTATATTGATTTAGGTCAAAAATACACTTTAGTCTTGGAGGTTAACAGAATTCTATTGATATTTCAGTAGGCTGATGAAATTATGCAAATCCTGTAGTTATATCAAGCAAAGCAATTAACTCTGCAAATATAACAGATTCCAGTAAGAATCTTTATGGACATGATCTTACAGGAATACAGCAAGAATCAAAGTTTTCCAAATTATTCATACTATATATTTTATATTTTTATTATTTTATGATTTATCTCATTTTTGTAGGCAAATGTAGGCAGTTTAGGCATTTTAATTGCATTCCATCTCACTTTTTTTGTACGTATCAGAGTAAAACATGGCTTCTAAACTCACAAAGGCTGTGTGTTTCCTTCAGATGTTCATGTCCCTGAAAGTCTTATTCGCAAAATGTAGAGTGCCTCCAAACTGAAAAAGCTCAGTCAGAATAAGAGTGTTCTTGAGATTTTAGAGTTTAGGAGCAAATGACAGTGTTTGTGGAACATAACCTACATTTTCTTTAATGTATGAACAGCAGCAATATTGGGTGGGAAGGGCTAAATACAATATGAGAAAAAAAAAAAAAAGGGGGAAATCACGAATACACCAGCAAGTAAGAACCTGTCAACTCAAGGATAGCAGTATATATAGCAGATTTACTAACTTACTAACACAGATTTTGTCTTAGAATTAGTCATCCTAGCATTAACCAGCATGTCAAGGAGCATTTTGGATTCCTTGCTGAAGCCCAAGTTGCTTCACTTGCAATATTATTGACAGGCAGTAGATTAGAGCTAGCACAGGTAATTCCAGCAAACACTGAAAATGTGCCTCAGCTCTGTGGTATAAGTGCTTTGGATCAGTGTAAACATCCTTAACGGCCTACTAAAACAGTTCAAGAGGAGCTAACCATATTACAAGAGCTCACCATTAGAAGAACAGAAATTCAACAAAATATTTGTTTCTGAAAAAGTCACAAAAAACAATTATTTATGAATAGAATATCCTATATAGTAAAACACATATAAGCATATGTAAAATGACAACCTTTTCTGAAAAAAAATGTGTGATTTTTTATCATTGATTTTAATATGCCTCTTCTAACATTGATCTAATTAATTAATTACTTTTAAATAAATTTAAAAAATGAAAGAAAGAATAAATGTATTAGTTTGTGATCACCCATAAAGACCAGGAAAATTTTCTATATTAAAAAGTGCTAGGCATGTTTGTTCAGTGCATTCATGTCTAACCATATGAATGTTTTTGCTGTCATTTAAAATGATATGGACTGATAATTTGGTCACTTTAACTGTAATTCAAACATATTTATTGCAATGAGTTATTATCTATGCTGAATTGTATTTGCACTTGGCATTAAGAAAGACAGGGGTTAAAAGGAAGGGAAAAAAATGCTGAAAAGTAGGAAGGAGGAAAAAAAAAAAAGGAAAAGATCTAACAGCTCCTATATGGAAACTGAGAAGCTAAAAACAATGTGTTGGCAAAAAAGACAGAATCTGATATGAGCCAACATATGGCAGAAATCAGTGAAAGCTCTGCCAGATTGGAAAACATGTTTAAGCCACAGGTTATCAAATAAATGCAGATACAGCAAAATCAAACACCAGAGGAAAACAAAAGTGTGACTGAGGGAAAGGAAGTTTAGCCTGTATACATACAGAGATAAAAGCTATGAAATTGAAATGAAATGAAATGAAATGAAATGAAATGAAATGAAATGAAATGAAATGAAATGAAATGAAATGATGCACCTCCCCCTCAGCCTTGCATATTCTTTGCCTTGAAGGTATATATCAAAAGCCCATATGGCCAAGCATGGAACCACATGGAACCTCACACAGATTTTATTTATTTATTTTGATTTCTCATGCTAGAAAAAGAGAGAGGGAAGAGAAAAGAAAGACTCTGGTCCCAACAGTAAGTTGCCTCAGGTAATTTTTGAAATATGGAATATGTAACACCAAGGAAAACAATAATTTAGAAGCAAACCTGACACAATGTAGGCCTTCAGCAGAATGCTATAAACATTGAACACTCTTTCTCCCTGTCTCACCTCCTCCTCTCCTTTATGAAAACCTCTGCCCCAAAGTAAACAAATACATATTATTTTGGAATCATGAAAAGCTCCTCTTTCCTGAAGAACAGCAAGCCAGCAATCCCTCTCTATCCCTTTAAATCAAAAGTGTTTCTGAGTACCTTTAGAATAGGAAAGAATAATGGTCACTTAAGGAGGCAAATCCCATGCTAGGTGGTTTTCCTTCCTTCAGCACAACACCTTATGTTCCAGCCAGAAGCCAACAAACAGCAATGCAAATCGTGAAGAATTACCATCATGTACTCATGGCAAGAAAGTGCACCTAGCAGGTAGGGTACTTTGGCCTCAATTTTCACATGGATCTAAGAAAACATGTCACAAAGATTACACTGACGAAATTCGCTGAAGAAAAAATGACAAGCTGACTCCTTCATTCTTGGGAGATTCCTATATACAAGATCAAGGAACATATCCTCCAGAACATTAGAGCACACAACTAGAAAACTAAATGATAAATAAGACCAGTATTAGCAAAGTCCAAAAATGAGATATAACTCCACAACAGTTTGAGATTTTCATTTCTGTGAAGAGGAGTAGACCCTACTTTAACCTCTAAAACACAACCAGGGCCAGAAAGAAGCAATTCCAGTCTAATCACTTGTATCTTCTCCATAAGGTCTGCTGGAAAACCAGGCAATGCTGCAGGTACTCCCAGTATTCCTTCTCATGAAACTCAAAATATTTCGGTGCTCAAAATAACCAGTTATGAAAGTAAACCTGACAGATACTCTTTGGTCTCAAGAAACATTAAAGTATACCTCTCCTTTCCACATTTCATTGGGCAATTTTTTCTCAGGAATGAGTTGTAAAATGTAGGTTATTTCTAGAGCTTTGGGGAAACATTTGATGGATAATCAAACTCTGGCAAACACACCTCTTTCAAGCTAGCAAGATAACTGATGGTTGCCTGTTGGGGATATTTGATAAAGTGTAAGTGAAAATTGCTGTACTGAGCCACCAACCCCCCAGAGGAAATGAGGTTTGAGCATCAGAGAGATGGAAAAGATATTAAAAGTGACAGAGAATAGTCTTCGTCCCAAAGGATAACTTCTGTTTAAATAGTATGTGATTGTTAAAGTCACTATTGCCTTTAATTACTTAATTAATTAAGCACACAATCAAAAGTTATAAACTGACTAATCTTTTTCTAAGGGGATTTTGCTCACTGGGCAATTCGTAACCTGTTCACTACATAAATATTCTTTCCCTTATTGTGAATTCAGGCAGTCAAATATGAAATCTGTCACTTCCCTGTCTACTACAATATTATTTTAAAACAATTATCGGCTTAGGGATTTTCAGTGTACCTATGTGTTCATGTGTACATACCTATAAAAATAAGTATTTCTAAATCCAAATGTATATATTTTAAACTGGTTATTATTACCACATGTCTGAAGCCTACCATTTTGTTAAATATATTGGAGCTATGTCTAAAATATTTTACACGGATATCTGACAGCCCTGTACTTCCCAGTGGAATTCTAGCACTATATGGAAGAATTTAGTCTATCTATAGACACACAGGCAACAACCTGTCCTGTTAAAGCACAGGAAGTAATCAAAGTACCAGAAACTGGCTCTCTTTTGAAGAATGGTCCATGAAAAATTGACTCTCTAAATGCTGATATAAAATCATTAAAATGTCATTGTTTAAATCTAGACTTAAAAAAGAAAATTTGGAGAGTACGAAATATTAGTGGCATTTCTGCATTTCAGTGCTTAGGAATATTTTGTAAGTGCACATTTCTAGCTTTTGGGTATGATATGCTATTACAATGATGAGTCTATCTTTCAAAAATTGATTTATCTATCTGAATTCACTGAACAAAAGTAGAATTTTCTCTCCTAGAATCCAATATGCACCAAGCATACTTGCAGATGTTTCTGTATTATTTTATTATTTTACTGTTGAGCTTGCATGATGTTGCCTATACAAAACATAGGATATTAATAAAATGGAAGGTATGTTCCTGATACACCACTATTGTACAAGTGGAGGCATTATGAAAACTATTGGATTTTCAAACAGTCTCTGAATTGAATTAGGATGAGATTTAAAGGGAGGTTTTCATGTAACTCATGGGTTCTAGAGCACATTCCAAAACTGAGTTTTGCGATAACATCTGCACTCTATTACTAATGAAATGTTACCTGTGCTTTTAGGAGACATTTCCCGGTAGATGTTTTCCAGTGGCTGCATCATGTTTTTGTGCTTTAAAAATTACTATTATTCATTACCTTATTTTAAATTGTGTTACTCTTGTTTTTCCTTGAACTATAGCTACAACTGCTGTAACTGAATTGTAGCTACAACTAGAGCAGCAGGGGAAAAAAAAGCAGCCTCATAGATTACCATTCTAGATAAAGCAATGTTTATCATTTTCCCATGCTCTCTTTTGGTTATTTACACATTTATTTCCCTCTCAGCTCCAAAATATCTTCTGCTCTTATATCTATTGAGATGTAAGTAGGACTAATCATATCTCCTGTCTGGACATTATTTCTTGTCTGTTTTTCCAGCTCCGAGACATGTTGCTTTATGTATTAAAAGCACTATTGCACTCCAGTCAATACATATACCTGGGTTAATTCATTGGGCAAGATGTATCATTTAATATGAAATAATCTAGATTTCGGACACAGAAGCTTCTAAGGCAATCTGGTTCATGTTGTTTTAAGCTGTCGATATTCAAAATCTTTTGGCCACTGTGTAATATTCTGGATGAGGTCATCCCATATCATATAAATCTGCTCTTGTGTGACTGTGCCAAGACTATATATATGTATATATATATATATGTATATACATATATAGTGAACCTCTGTTCACACAAATCATATTATCATAGAATCATAGAATCATAGAATGCTTAAGGTTGGAAGGGACCTCTAGGGGTCATCTAGTCCAACCCCCCTGCACACGCAGGGTCACTTAGAGCACGTGGCACAGGACTGCGTCCAAGCGGGTTTTGGAGAACTCTAGAGAAGGAGACGCCACAACCTCTCTGGGCAGCCTGTTCCAGTGCCCTGTCACCCTCACTGTTAAAAAATTTTTCCTTAAGTTCATGCTGAACATTTGGTGCTTCAGTTTGTGGTCATTTCCTCTAGTTCTGTCAGTGGCCACCAGCACTATCCTCCTCACTGCCTCCCTTGAGGTACTTATAGACACTGATCAGGTCCCCTCTCAGCCTTCTCTTTTCCAGGCTGAACAGGCCCAGCTCCCTCAGTCTTTCCTCACAGGGCAGATGTTCCAGGCCCCTGATCATCCTTGTAGCCCTGCGCTGGACTCTCTCCAGCAGCTCCACATCCCTCTTATACTGTGGAGCCCAGAACTGGACACAATACTCCAGATGTGGCCTCACCAGGGCTGTGTAGAGGGGCAGGATCACCTCCCTCGACCTGCTGGAGATGTTCTTCTTAATGCAGCCCAGGATCCCATTGGCCTTCTTGGCCACGAGGGCGCACTGCTGCCTCATGGTCAACTTGTCATCCACCATGACACCCAAGTCTTTCTCCGCAGAGCTGCTCTCCAGAAGGTCAGTCCCCAGCCTGTCCTGGTGTCTGAGGTTATTCCTCCCCAGGTGCAGGACTCTGCACTTGGCCTTGTTGAATTTCATGAGGTTTTTCACTGCCCAGTTGTCCAGTCTGTCCAGGTCCCTCTGGATGGCAGCACAGCCTTCTGGGGTACCAGCTACTCCTCCCAGTTTAGTATCAAAACATACTGGAAACATACTGGAGAATATTTTGCAAGTCAATCTCTTTGTAATATTTATGATTTTATACATATCTGTCAACAGCTGTTTCTCATCACAGGATGGGAGAATTAGTGTAGCAATTCTTATGAAATTCTAGAAAAAGATTCACGGTGATAAAGAGCCAGTGGAGGAAGGAGGAAAAAGATATCAAAGGAAGAATATTAAAATTATGCTTGAAACATCAGGACAGGAGAGAAGATAGATATTGCTGTACTTTTCTTTCTCACAGATACAGAAGTTTTCACATCTCCCACCTCAGTAGTAATATCCCAGCTCATCTGTTCATCTTCTTTTTGTTTTCATTCTCTCCTTCACTTCCTACTTGAGCTCTTACTTTTTTCGTATTGTTTCTTTTCCCAGTAATACGTTTTTCCTCTAAAATTTATTTATCCTTGATCTTGTAAGTCCTTTCCACTTAAACAAGATCATTTTGTGGAGTTCATATATTGTCTCACTTTTGATTCATCTCCAAAATGACGCTTTATCCTTCTCATTTACTTTTGGACCAGCTGTAAGCTGTGCTTACAAAGGAAACTGAGAAAGGCTCTTTTCTTTCCTTGCCCTTCCTTATAGATGCTACAGCTTGCTATGCTTGAAGGATGAGTTATTCACTCTTTTGTTATCTACATATCTCTTCTCCCAGAATTCGTCAGCAGATCTGCATAGGGAATGGAACTGCTGGAGCTGGACATACCATCTATCAGATACTGCTGATGGAGGTCTGAGAAACTCAGAGCTCTTGTGTTGCTCTCATGAATCTTCAGCTAAATGCTAGGAAGACAGAAGTGAGAACAAGCCAAAGGCTATGAAATGGCCCAGAGGGTAGAAGTGAAAATCAGCCGCTGGAGTGTTTTTGAAACACACACAATGTACTGTGATATTCACTTTATTGCAGTTTCTAAAACAATTTGAAATGAAATTCCCAAAAAATGAAACCTGATTTAAAAGATGATGGATGGACTAAGGAAACTTCCTCTTGAACCATATGCATCACAGAGTTGTTTGTTCACAAAATCAATTGTTTTCTAGTGCATCTGTGTCCTTAGAGATCAAACATTTGATCCAACAATCATGATTGTTTCAAGGGGTTTAAGATAAAAACTTAAAATTACTTAAGGAACTGAAGTAAAATAACAGCTTTGCTTTATTGGCATTGAGTCAATTGATTTTTCTTTGAAAGCTCTTGGTAACTATCTAATAGTCAGAGTCTGAATTTTCTAGCTTAACCACCTTCCACTGGAAAACTGAAAGCAATTTTCTTTTCATTTGAAGATGGCTTACACAGTTTAGTGGGGGATGAAATTCTGATACTTAAAGTACACATTTTGCCAAGTAAGTACTTTGAATCTTCTTTAAACTGAATTGAATTACTTATGCTATAGGGTATCTAAGAGAGGTTTAATGATTTCAACAAGTTTAAAAACATATTGCTTACAATGCTGGAAGCTGTTATATACTTTCCTGAAAACTGGGACACTTTAAAGTTTTAAAGCTTCTATCTGAAACTGTGTAATCCTAAATCTGGTATACCATAAACATTAAGTTATTCAGGAAAGTATCGCCAACCCAGACAGAGAGCCTTCTTCAAAGGAAAGGAGAATAGAAAGCATAAGACACATAACAGTGAATTAAGAATGAGTGAAACATATTTGAGAGCTTTCTCTTATCACACCGTTTCCTCTGCTAGCAAGATCTGTAAAAAGAGGATATGCTTCTACTATGCTGTAGTTTGTCCTGTTTTGCCTATTTTGTCTTTTCTTGTGAAAACTCAAACTTCTTTTCTCTGGTGAATTTGTATAAGAATTCCTTTAACCCTCTTAGGCTTTTGCTAGTTATCAAGTATTACTTTCCATTCACCCTATCCTATCCAATGACAACCAATAGTTTTCTGTAGCACTAAGTTCTTTACTTTTGCAGGTGTACTTTTTTTTGGTAATAAATAAACATTTTATATGTAAAGAAAGTTGTAATTCATTGATGTAATGCTAAATCTTTGAATTATTTGTTCTTGCTAAAGGCTTTCTCATGTTTTATGGAGCCTTTCCTGCCAGACTGAGAATTTACTTGAGCTGTTACTGCAGGTCTGTGATGCATAAACCCAAAGTCACACTTTGTGTATGATTTATAGAGGTGATGTCATAGACAGGAGCACCAGTTAAAAATATGAGCAGGCAATTAGTTCAAATATTTGAAAAAATCAATTAGAATTTCTAAACCGTCTTATGGAAAATCCAAAAGGCTCACAATGGCATGAACCAAAACAACACCAAGGCCTGCCCAAGTGGTAAAGCTTAACAAAGAAAATAGCTAATGACTTGATCCTGCTTCCTTTCAAACTTCGCTTTTTGGCCTGTTTTCCTTCTTTATCCCTCACATCTATGTATATAACCCGCAATCTTATACTTCATTTGTAAGTACTCTAAGATAGGGACTTTATTATTATTATTATTATTATTATTATTATTATTATTATTATTATTATTATTATTATTATTATTTCTTGTACTGGTATTCTGTTAGTATGTGGCTGGCCCAGCAGGAACCTGGTATTATTACAACACAAATAAATAAATATATGCACAGAACACATGCACACTTCACACATAAATTGCGAAGAAGTTGAAACCAACTGACGGAACTGTACCCTGCCATTCTTGTGGAAATCTTTGGCTGAATCCTGAAGGTGCTTGGCAGTATTAACTTACCCCTCTGCCTTATTTTCAGCATAAATTGCAAATGTTCTCTTTATGCATGTAAAAATGTCTTGTTAATTTCCTGTAACACACAGAAAAGGAAATGTTTACAATATTTGTCTATTTATAAGGCCAAATATTTTACTGAAGTCCAAACCGTATTACATGCTAATGTTTTGTTTTGTTTTGTTTTCATTTGCAGATGTTTTCAAATTATATTTTGTTGTCAATAACTTATAGTTAAATAGCTTACTGGTTATTTTCTGTGTGATATTCATGTAGAACATGCAGGAGAGTCAAATACTTAGATGCTCAAGTCTGTTTCCAGAAATGACAGTCATGCAGGACACTGTGCTGTCCATATTTCAGCTTTTCCAGGAACCTGGATCTGGGCAATCAACTGCTCAGGGCCTTTTTCTGACCCTATCAATCTCTCCTGAGGGCTTGTTCAGCTGTCTCTGCTAAGAAAGATAAGCTTAAGCTGTATTTACTCACTACATATGTTGATCAATAGGGATAGCTCTGACACTCTCTCCCACAGGGAAATTGTCTTGGGTTAGGCTTTGCCAGGTAATAGACTGGGTCAAGGAGATCCAGACTGAGAACGTAACTGAGATATCAGAGGATCTCCTATTAATGGCAGAAGGAAATGAAGAGTAGACAAAGGTAAATTACTGGGCACTTAATAAATCAGAATCCTAGAATCATTATATAAAAGCACAAAGAGAAATCAAGGAAAAGAAAAGGGCATATGAGGTATATAAATCAAGAAGATTACTGCTACTATAGCCAGTAGATTAACTTCAACTTTTAAATGATTGAAAAATTGGTAAGTAGATCGAAAATGAAAGGAAGATTGTGCAAGACAAGAGAACATGTAATAGAGGATTTTACAGGCTCATCAGAAACAGAAATTGGAGAAGACTGTAAGCCCATCAAGGAAAGGAAAGAACTTGCTAACAAAGGATGTGTGCAGTCCCTAGACAGAAAGGTTTATTTGTTTCAGTTTGAGCCAAAACGACAATGAGAGCTAGCAAATATAATTACAAAATCAAAAGTTTATTCTCTGGAAAGTATAAAAGATGTTGAGGAAAAGAAACATGAATTTAAGTTTTTGGCTTTTATTATTGTCACTATTATTAATTAAAAATATCTTGCAAGCTCTAGTGTGTATATAGTGCTATTCTTTTAGAGTTACAGTGAAAGTTAAAAGGAATTGTATTGTAGCAGATTCTTTTGTTACAGAAATAAAATCTGAAGGAACAGCTTCTGCATTTCTGCAATCAGAAGATGTGACCACAGCAGGTGGGTATTCAGAGCTCACTCTTTTGCACTGGCTTTTGTTCCAATACCAGGAAAGTTGAAGCACTAAAACAAAAATTAATACAACTATCATGTGCAGAGGTACTGTTTCCAGCAGAAGTAATCATTGTCTTAGTAGAGAAAAGATGGTAATAAAATTGCACATACAAATGAGAATCTGCAAGTCAGATTGGAGGCAGAAGACAAGTTGGACTGAGTGGACTTCATATTTCTTTTCTTTTTTTTTTTTACATATATACTGGAAAAATATTCTTCAGAATTAAAACCAAATCATCATCACTAGTAAAACTGTAAGTAGTGTGTTCTAGCTGGGAACTTAGCATGCAAGTGACACAAATCAGACAAATGAATTTACAAAAAGTAAACAGTTGCCTGAAGAGCTTGATTGCCTTGCAATTGAGAGAATATGATCAACAAGAAAATCAACTCAACACAAAAATATAGCTAATGTAAAGCTATTTCATATAGTATATCAAAAATAGCTAAAAATAACTAAGCAGAAGGAAAGAATATTCCAACTAGACAACAAAGGCATCCTCATGCTTTAATTAGAGATTGAGTCCTGACCCATACAGTTGTGCTAGGAGAAACCCAGAAAACAGACTTTGTAAAAAGTCTGAAGTCCTTTTTCCTTTGTAAAAAAGACATTTATTTGATCATCACCATGCGTTAATGAGCTCTGTACCAAAAGACAGTTAAAGTTTTGATTGTTTCAGCTGTATGCACATTAGGAATATTGTGTAAAGTTTACCAGTATAGCTGTATGGGAAAAGTGCCTCTAGTATGGGCAATGTGGCCTTCTTCAGTATGCAAATTGAAAAACACTATACTGTGTTTCTTTAATACAATGTGTATTAGCTAATGTGTGAACAAAGCTTTGCATTTAACTTGCAAACCTGGTAGTATCATGAAGCACTCAGATTACACTGTGACTGGTTATGATCCTATTTACAGTTACAGAAATGCTGTTTGTGCACAGAGCCTTGTAACTCACAACTGCCTTCAGTTTATATTCCATTAAATATTCTGTGCTGTCAAATATATCTTACTCAGAAAAATGAATAAAAATGGAGATCAAAAGTAAGTAATGTCTCAGTATTATACTCATGAAATAATATGGCCCTTGCCAAGGTCTATATGGTTTCTATGTGCAGTTCACCTTGGAGCTACTAACTACACTGTAAAACAAGCTTTTCATTAATGCTGGCCAGTATAGAGGCTTACCTCATTAGTGCAGATTTGTTAACCCATTTATCATAACACTTCAGTGCTCGAACTGGACTCTAGCCATCATTCTATTCTTCACACTCACATTCCCAGGGTACAAATATTCTATATGTTTTTAAACGTTACACTGTTGGTATAGGAAAGCAGTATCATCACTTTGGTATGTAACAGTCTGTTGTGGAGCACAATGTGATAATGAGGAACAGTGAATAAGAAAATTATTACCTCCTTGTTAATCATTTTATAGAGTCAGGTTGGCCCAGTCTGTAATTTGTCCCCAGAGATGGTGAGATTTCATAAATGTACACAACCAAGTCCGTGCTGGGAATCTGAAACTAAATCAATAACAAGAAACTTTAACTTGAAATAACCCTAGAGAAAACTGTGTAATCTTGGTCAGCATATCACCTGCTCCATTATGTCCTTGCCATGTCATGTCCACTTCTTGCAGGAAAAAGAGGAAAAAGCTGCAGAAAACCTCTCTATTTTAGGAGGGTCTGTAATGCTGCTCAAAACATTTCTGGGCCTCACATTTATCAAGCAATTCAACTCATCTCTGCTCTTCCCCCGTGCACAGCTATCCTCTTATTTTTCATACAATACACAACAGTAGGTATTTCTCCTACGGATGCATTTTAGGATTTATTCATAGTTACAATCTGAAAAGTGTATTAATGACCTGTAATTCTTTTGTATTCCATCTATTATGTAGTTGCAGGCAGTGATAATTTCTGGGCAGCGTTCACAGCAGGATGGCATTTGAGAGAATTACTTGTGTATCTTCTTCTCTTCCACTGCAAAACAGATTTACCACTGTAGCAACCTGTGACACTTTTGCTAACAGAATGTCTTTGGGGTGAAGCTGATTGATCACACTGCAAAGTCTCAGACTATGCTGGCTTTAAAGAACTTAGCTGGGAGAATTCTGATTTCCTGAGGTGAAACTGTCTGCCTGAGGGCAATGCCAAATTCTATTTTGCAAGGGTTAAGTTGCATCAGACTGAAATTGCCTTCCTTTAAAGGCGTTCTCCTCATCAAATTGGAGGTAACTTTGCAGGTATATGTTATTTCCTGGTTGCCACTCTCTGAATTATTATTTATGTGGTTGTCTTAACCTTCTTACTAACTATCAGGGCTAAAGCAAATATTATGGGGAATACATTATGTGACTGAAGGCATAAGTAAAGAACAATAATTATGAGTCACAGACATACTAAAGTATTACACAGCATTGTAAAACATTGCAGCTGATTGACTGCAAATCTGCAGGGGTGTTTACTATGTCATTGAGTTAACCAAGTGCTCAGTGTCCATTCTTTAAGACGAAGAGCTGAAGCACAATTGGCTACAGCCTATGTTGGGGAAGCAGGTCCAAAATACAAGAAATGTTGGTATAAAATTGGAGGGGGTCAAGCAATACAACTGACTAATATTGCAAAATGACAAACATCAGGAATCAAGTGCTTTCTGATTCAATGATTAGATCATAAGAACGTATAAGCTGTCATGGGTCAAACCAATGTGGTTGCCAGTGACAGTGGGATATGTTAGTTAGCAAGAGCATAAGAGGCTGATGGCTGCTTGAGTGCGCTGAACACTCACCAGCACCAGATTAGCAATATTAGGAGCTGTGTCCTTGCCTCACCCTGTTGTCTAAGATCTATGAAGTGGTCTAATTCCTGAATTGGGATCTGCCACTTATGAACCTACTTACTGGTATCGTCTGCCTTCGAAACTGCCTCTGGCAACAAGTTTCTAAAGTTTATATGGGAATTTATTAGTAGATTCTCAAGTCCCTTAGTTTACCATCGTGGTATATAAGTGACACAGTTCGTAGTAGGGTAATAAACTGGAGAGCTTTCTACACTTTTTCTCTCCTCTATGTACACCAGTGCCTGATTAAGATTGAGAGACCATCTGATGGCCTTTGTGCACACCCTTGTTCTCTCTGAATCCTCTGATGATACTTCAATCTTCTGTTTTTCTTTCTCTTTGTTAGATGTTCATCTGCTATAGCATCTTTCCATGCTACCATTCTGTAAATAAAATAATTCATTACTCACCCGAAACACTTTTGAACCATGGTTTATCTGCCTTTGAGGCAAAGTGCATTTTCACTTATCAGGTTGACTTTGTAAAAATTATATCCTATATATTTGATAGTTTGATCCTTTTATTTTACCCTAATGAGCTTCCATTACATTTTAATGTATTCATTTTGGGAGAAGACATTGCTATATTTGATCTTAAAATACACCTTTATATATATATGTACATATATATACCTTCTTACTTAAACAGCTCTAGAGCCTACATAATTCTTGAGAAGAAATAGAGGGTAGACCTGACGTGGTCATTTATGCATACTCTGTGCTATGTGTACAGGGATCCTTCGTGTTCATAGAATCATAGAATCATAGAATGCTTAGGGTTGGAAGGGACCTCTAGAGCTCATCTAGTCCAACCCCCCTGCACACACAGGGACACCTAGAGCACGTGGCACAGGACTGCGTCCAAGTGGGTTTTGAAGATCTCCAAAGAAGGAGACTCCACAACCTCTCTGGGCAGCCTGTTCCAGTGCTCTGTCACCCTCAATGTTAAGAAATTTTTTTACTGTTCCCAGTATGTCTAGTAGTGTCATGAACAGCTTCCCACATGGGAAGATGGAAAATGTATATTCACAATCCAAATTTCTTCCCACAGGTTGTGAGTATACATTTTCCTTCTCAAACTGTGCATCAGACACATTTATAAAATGTCTATACAACTGTCTAAAAATATAAAACTATTACATGTCCATGTAAATAGTTGACTCACTAGAAAGATTATGCAGTTCCTAATTCCACACCAGTAGGAATACTTTTGCAGCCTGTCTGGCATTTTGGTCCAAATGAGAAAATTCTATTCCTTTTTGACAAAATCATGAGCTTCATCCATGCGAAAATCTCTATGACAAAACAAAAAGCTTAGAGTCGCCAAAAAGAAAAGTTGCTGTCATCCCTTAAAGTATTGACATGATTAAAAACATTTTCTAGTTACCTCTAATTTCCTTTCCAGAGCTCAGCTCACTGTTTCAAATGAGTGCTTATTAAATCCATTGTAACCTTCAGCCTGGTAAAGCAAAAAAACATAAATAAACAAATGATAATGCCAAGGCAGAGCATATTGAACCAGTTTTATTTCACATTTTAAGTTGATAAGCCAATACTCAGAATTTCAGAGGTCTCTGCTCTGCTCCTACAACTGCTCTCAATGAGAAATTCTTGATCATAGTTCTATTTTATTTTATGTACTATGCTGTTCTTTGTTTTTATTATTATTATTTATATATATTTTTATTATTACTTATATTTTAACCAGTGCACTGAATTCTTGGAGGGTGTGATAATAAAGATAACATCATGACAATAAAAAAAAGCCATTCAGGAACTTATTGTATTAACAAAATGTCACATAAAGGACAAAAGTTCTGAACCAACAGATGGATATATAAAATTAAAATTATGACTACAAACACAAAGTTTGTAGTCTGTTCTTCAGCCCAGCTCAGTAAATTTTTACAACAGATTTTTTCTTTGAAATATTCATTTTACATTAATGATGAATTGAGACAGAACTGCTCTGATTCCTAGACCACATCTAGTTGAAACTATACAAGCATTTGTAGTGTAAGACACTATTAAGAAAAATGAACTGTTCTGGTTTTTAAAGAAAAACCTTGCTTATATTTCCTGCTCAAAGACATGTTTTTATACTCTGTATTCTTCTGGGTAACAGATACTGATGAGTTCTTTTAACTCTTTTAATCTTTAAGATGAATTTCTAGCCCTGCTGAAATGAAGGCTCTCCCAAGGTTTTTAAATAGGTTAAAGTTTCATATTAATGTAATATATATCTTGGTTGGAATTTTTATTTTCTTTTCCAAATGGTCTTGTTTCATTCATTGATATTTAAGAATAATAAGCAAACTCTGTTCAAGCAGTTCTAGGTAAAAATTCCTCTATTTTAAAAGTCTGGGTTTTGTATCAGCATGAGATGTTCTTCTGAGAAGTATTAGACATCTGGGGTACATGAGAAGCATCCTTTAAAATGTTTATCTTCTCAAGAATATACTTAGTATCAAGTAAAAACTGCATTACTGCCACATTAACTGTTATTTATTACTTGACTGTGGAGAACATCATTTTTTATCATTCTTACAGTAGTATGGCCCATTCTACTCCTGTAAAGCACTATGATACAAAACAGTGGACAACAAATTAATAAATAATAAAAATAACTAGCCCTCCAGACTCTTTCTAGATTATGAACAGCCTAAACTGAGTGACTTTTTAACCTTTTAGTCGAATGCCATTTTTGTTAACCAGGAGCCAATCAATGCTTCAGATGATTTCATAAGGCAAGTTTAGAGTCCCCTATCTATTTCAATTTAATTCTATAATTCCAAAACCGTTTGAACCTCACTAGAGATGGTACTTGAGGTGACTGCAAAAAGGCGGTGCACAAGTCTTAAAACCTTTGTAACTGTTGCTGCTGCATTTATCTCCATGCCATCAGTTGGCTCTTGACAATTTTTGATGGTGCTACAGAAAATCCTGAGAAAGACGCTGCCAGGTCCTTGTTCATGCCGTGAAAATGACTATATTAAGCTAATTTTTTGGATGTGTTTTCTGGTGGTATTGCTTAACCAAATGAGTTTTGCTATTTTGCAGCAGGGCCAGGTACTAATAATGTTTTTATTAGTCTGGTGAAAACAGCCACAGTGTCCTGGGCCACTGGGCCACTTTTCATTTATAACTTTGTATACAGAATAATGATCCTAATGTAAACACAATCAATCATTGAACTGACTAGCACAGGTGTCAGAGCAGAATACAGTTTAATGGAGGAGACTGTACTCAGGTTCATTACTTAAACTTAACCTTAAACTTGCAGCCTGTTAACGAGTACTGTGAGAACATAGACCAGTACAGAAGCCTGGCAAAGTGAATCATCTACTAAAATATTAAAACATGAAGATCAATGGGATGGAGATGAAAGGGTGTTATCATGAGCACAAAAGCATATGAATTAAAACATTACAGTGTTTAAATGAGTTGCCCTTTTTATTTTTTGATAGCTTGTGTATAGAAACGGTATCAAATCTAAGCAACATTGTCATGTGCATGTGTGCCTGTGTGTAAACAACAAAAGAACAGGTCATTTCAGCCTCAGTCCTGTGCTCTTTTCTCAGATATGCAATAATTCATTTCAGAATCTAATAAGACCCAGTAAATTACCACTTAGGACTGTGAAAATAGTCTCTCAAGTCACCACTGTAAATTTTGACTTTTAACTTCTTCTATACAAGGTCACATATGTTGTTTCAGAATGTTTCTCATCTAATAAAATAGGAGAAGTATTGACTATTTTGCCCTAGGAAAACTTCAGATGATCCTCAGAATGATGCTCCTAACTTCTTCCAAATATTCATAAATAAAGCACAGAGAACATTTTTTTCAAAATGGGGAAGCACAACCTTAAGTTATAGGATGCTTAAGTCTATACATGAGTTGTCAGCCCTCATTCTCCTCATGCACTGCAGAGAGACAAGGCAGAAGTTAGCTCCATGGAATACATAACACAAAACTTTATTTTGACTTTAATTACTGCTTCCAGAAATCTAGAAATTCCCATTTTCAGGTAAATCTTTCTTTTTTTCTATAGTTTTTTTTCTTTTTCCTTTTCTTTTCTTTTTTTTTTTTTTTGTATAAGTCAACATGGTTTGCTTCTCTTTATATATATATATATACACACACATATATATATATATAGTTCTGTACTATCAAGGCTTTAGGGAGCTCTGTAGAGCTTTGAACTGCAGAAGGCAAGAGTTAAGTGATTGCATATTTTCTTCAAATGAATAGGCTGTAGCAATCAAGCAGAATCATTGGTCAATCAGACACTGGATTAGAAATGGAGAGGTGATATAAATCAATCTCCGGAAGCTCAACAAGGGCTCTTTCCTACTACTTAGGGCCTCTTTTCAGGAATGATACTTACAGCGAAGGAGAAATTTGAGCTTAGGTTACAATTATTGCTTGAGCTTATTGTGAAACAATAGGGAATATCATTCTTTCAAGGGATACACCAGGAGAGAGTGGCTTTAATTACAAAAAATGCAGGAAGAATGTCAGTAGCTTCAGGGTATAAGTAAAGCAGGAAGCTTAATTATTGATAGAACAACTTTGCTCATTTACCAAAAGAAACATGATTAAAAAATCTGGAGCTGAGAAAGGACTTTCCTTCAGTTTCTTGAATCAAGTTTTATAGTTCATACATTTTTCTCATTTTACCTCAGAAGTCAGCATAGCTCATGCAAAAAATGCAGGAAGAGGAACATTTACTAAGCTCCAGGCAATTTTGACTTTACTTTCAATTAAAAAAGTAAGAATAAGATAAGAACTAGATGACTGCTGCTTACTGTAAAGTGCCTTCACAACCAAATAGTGACAAGACCAGAATTAGATGTTCTCCCTCTCCAATTCATTCCATGCTTACCTTTTTTTTTTTTTTTTTTCCTCCTTAAAAAGTAAAACTTTGTCAGGATCATCTTGTTCACTACATAACATGATCTGTAGAAGAAATAATGTCAGATTTCCTTAATTTGTCTTGATCATAATTTTTCCCTTGATGCTATACATCAAATAGAAAACTAAAATTCCTTCCAAAAGACATATGGGGGAGGATCTCAAAATGATGGAAAGGCTGTAAGATAAAGCTTAAATGAACAAGAAGAGGAACAAATTTCCTAAAATAAGTGCAAAGAAATACAGTAAGGATTCTAAAATGATTTAAACATGTATGCAAATAGTGTAGTTGTCAGAAATATTCAATGATCTGAAATGTTACTTTTTGAATGGAATATGCAGGTCTGTGTGTTAATTCATTTTTTAAAATGTTGAATGGAAAGAGATATCCGCATGAAGACCCTCTGAAAGTGCATGAATGATGCAGCGAAAGAAAAAAATTATTTCCTCAGCATCCTTAGGATTTTCAGGCCATGGAGAACAGCAGAAGTGGCATTTTTTTAGGAAAAATATTGGATTTAAACTTTTTCATACAATTTCAAGCTTTGATACTGGTATTGATTCAGAAATTCTTGGACATGTGGCAATGGTTACGAAAAATATATCTATATCTATATATATATAAATATATCTATATATATCTAGTATGAAGTCTGTAAATAAATAGATAGAAATGCTTTAGAAGTTTTTCTTCTAAAAGTTACTAGAAAACTCGGTACAGCTCAGACAAGAGAAAATACAGAAACATAAGCTAAATGTTTTTGAGAATGCAAAACAAAAGGCAAAGCTCGCAACAATACGGATAAATTGAAGGTGTCTCCTCCTGCCCAATGAATCCACTACTGATGACATTTTACTGATTTGTTTTTGCACATGCTATATAAGTGATCATTGTTTTTCACAGAAAAAGCTAGCCTAATATTACAGCAAAGCATCTGAAAATCCAGAAGCCAGTGGGGTTAACATTTCTGATGATTTGTTGTTTCTAAGGGCTTTTACCTACAGTGAACTAGATTCAGATGCTGTCTTTGGTTGAATATGAAAAAAAAAATCCACCTACCTAGCAATATCCCCCTAAATGTGGTATGTTTTTGTGCACTTTTTTAAAAAAAAAATATTTCACAATAATAAAAAGTCATCAGAACAGCACTCAATGCCTTTTGGGGTTCTCCTCAACCACTGGAGCCTTAGGAAAGTAACGGTGCTTCATCAGTAAATGAAGCCTCTCATCCTTCTCAAAGCTGGATTTTTATGTAGTGTGGCAAGTTTTATGTTTATGTTTAGCTTTGGGTGCATTCACCTATTTATCAACAACAACAACAAAAAAATAAAAGGTTTACATACATACAAGAAATCACTGGGGAGTAAAGTTTAAAAAAGTGTATGACCTTGACAAACAAAAAGAAAATTTTGGAAGATAAAAGTAAGCTTTTTGCCGTCTTTTGATTTTCTACAAAGAGTTTCTGCAGGATTGTATGCCTAGAAATAATAATACTAAAATATTTTCTGCTCAATTCGTAACTAAAAGTAGAAGCATAAGAAAGAACAAGAATGAATACTGAATAGAAGCAGCAGCATTTCAAAATATATTAAGTTTTTGTGCTCATTTTTCTCCCTCATTATCCTAAATCTTCATTTCAGTGGCACAGAGGTGACACATACATATGTTTATCAGTTGCTCACTGTCTGAGTCAGGACCAAGCAGAAAGTTCTTCTACATCTACATAAATATTGGGAAAAAAACAGAATTGCTAAAAGAATACTGTGAAGACACTCCCTAGACACAAGACAAAATCTATTAGTCTGAAAATGTTTCCTAAAGGTCCAGTACTCGAACTTTTTCAGTTCACTTTCCAATAATGGACTCACAGTAATGCTGTTATAATATACTTTTTTTAATAGTGTAACATATTCCAGATGTACCATTTTAGCAAACTTTTCTGCTGTGTCAATATTCTGCTAATCTATCTTTGTATAAATAGTTAAGTAATATTTTACCAGATGTTGTTTTTATTGATTTTATTTGTTTGTTTTCTATTGTCTTTTTGAGTTGTATTTGACTTCCTTTAATCTTACACTTATCTTGTACTTTAATCTTAAAAGGAATATTACAGTAAGAAAAGGCCAATATGTTAAATATACATTTTGTTTTCTTAAAAGATCTCTGTAGTTGTAAAATCCAAGAAAACTAATTGCAATTCCATTAATATGTGTTGCCCTCTTTGTTAACTGCTTCCTAAAGCCACTTTAAGAACAGGTAATTCTGCACCTCACAGATTATCCACTGACATGTGAATTAACAGCATCAAGACTCATTGTTATTTTACCGCACTAATTGTTGCTACTTTGTGCTCTTTTGTTGCATACAGTCTGTGCAAAATAGTTTTAATGAAGCTATTGCTCTTTTTTTATGTCATATTCTTAATTCCTTTCCGCTGTGGTTAAAAAGCTAATCAACTGCTTCATTTACAAGGCCCATTCTAAAAGGAAAATAATTAAGTCTAACCAAACACAAACTAAGTTTCTAGAGCTTTTGTTCCCATTGTCCCATATAACAACGGGACAATGGGACAAAATGCTGAATTGCCTATAAGGTTCAGGTGTGCAAGTGAAGTGAATCTCCAAGGTCAGAGACCTGCTGTGTTGAAGGAAGGGCAGAGGCATGATAAGACTGTACTGTACTTAATGCAATTGCTTGGTTTAGGTGCCAGCTAGTCCTCTGAAGATCCCTCTCATCCTTAGGCTACACTAAGCTGAGCAAAAAACATCACAGTGGTTTCCCAGGCAGAGAATTAGGGAGCTAAAACTTGTTTCCTGATGCTCCAATCCTTCCATTTTTCCTGGTAGCTCTTGACTTCATGGAGAATTGCTGAAATTTCTACTCAAGAGAAGAAACTGACTAGCAGCATTGCCAAAATTTGTGAAGCTATGCCTCTATGAAGGCAGAGGAGCACCTTTCTTAAGATCAAAAACTGTATTATTCTGACATTGCTGTCAAAAATCTCCCATCTTGTTATTTTGGCAGGGGGAAATGTAACCACACTTAAGATGAATGATATGTAAGGACAGAAGTGGCCCTACAAATCTTTCTTTATAGATTTTATCACCATTTATTATTCTTCTTTTTACTTTCTTTTGAGATCTCTGTGTCTTGAAGTCTTTCTTGTAAACTCTAGAATAAAAGAACGCAGTGTCCCACCTAATGGGGCATTAGGTGGGGCATTTACTTACATGCTTTATTTTCCTAATGTGCTCCTCTGCAGCTGAAAGAGCAGACATGAAATTATCAGATGTCCTCTAGGAGAAAGAGAGCAAATTTTAAGAGACCATTACCACAATGCCCTCCCTTATACGCAGTAGATCTAGTACAGCTGTTCCCCTAATGTACATCACTAAAAATGGTGGTCAGCAATTCTACTAAATTTTTCAATTGATATTTTCTGCTACAAAAAGAGATTGCTGTACTGCACATTCAAGGTTTTATTCAACTCTTTTGCCCATTCACTATGTAGGTCTCTGTATATTTCTTTCCTGTATTATCTGTCAGCAATCTTATCACTTTACGTTGCTCTTCAGTAAAGCTCTTTATCAGCTCAAACCTCTTCTTTCCTGAGTCTTTCTGAACTTTGTTGTCCTCCACCTTTGTGCTGACTGACCCTCAGTTACGTTGTAAACTTGTCCAAGACACTGAATACTGTCTCTTCCAAGAGGATGACCTTCAAAGTGGGCAGAATCAGTCCTAACGTTAAACCGTGTACTATCACTGCAGTCAATTCTCTATCACAAGCTGGTTGTATTCTTTTGTCTCCAGTAGCCATCTAGGTTCCTAATCTACTCAAGATTTTCAGTCTGTTTAGAGTGGCAGTGTAATCATAATTGTCCACTTGTCATGTTTTGTTTCTGAAGTATACTTCTGATAGGAAGAGATAAATAGAAAGAGTTGTGGGAAGACAGGGCAAGTAATGGGAGACATCTAGGCTTAGAAGTCTTGTAAAGTTCTTATAGCCCTTAAAGATCAATTGGAAAGAATCCACTGAAATACCAGAAGATGTAGAAGCTTAATAAACCATGGTCAATCAAAAAAAAAAAAAAGTTCTTTTTTTTTTTTTTCTTTTTATAAAAGAATCATGATACCAAATTTTTAAGTCTAGTGTAGTGGAAATGGGAGGAGAAGAAAGAGTAAAAGTGAAGAATATGAAGTGTTTTTTTACTGATAAGAGAGATTAATGTCTGGAAATAACATCATAAAGCAAGAAAAGAGAGATTAAATTACAGTTACTGTTGCAATTGTGGCCAGATTATTGGAATAATTATCAACTGGATGTTTAATGTTCTTCCTAATTTCTCCCAAAGCCACGGTTAAAGCAGTGTGGATTTTGAAGATTTGAAGTGTGGAAATGTGAGTAATAGGCACTCTAATGAATGAGAAGATATTTATTATATGCTTAAATATTAATTTCAGTGTTTGCTGTGTTTGTCTGAATTTTGGGATTGAAAAGTGGTTAAGATGCTCTGCACTAAGAAGTGGTGAAAAGACTGGTTTCAGGATTTTGTACAGATAATGTTTTTCAGAGGAAAAAAAAATCTCATTTAAAAGATAAACTCTAACTTCTCTTTAAGTTGAGATAAGTCCATAAATACCTAGGGTCTGCATTCTTGGGGCCGAGTGATTCTGTAACAGTGCTGTTTTGGTGGGGCTATTCTGCCCATGTTCAACTCTCTGAAAGAGAATTTTCCCTCATTAAAATAGTTATCTGAGGTTGATGCTAGAGCCATTGTATGGCTTTCTACCTGAAAGTTTTAATAAGCTGAAATGAGATAATAAGTTTAAGTCTGAATAACTTTAGCTGACAATAAAAGACCCATTCAGACTGTCTTAGATGGGTGAAACAATCACCTTAAATAGTTCAAGTCTGAATATTGCCTGATACTGAAGGCACATGACTATTTTGACCTGTCTTCTAAAGGACAAGAATACACAGAAAAAAAATAATTAATACTATTTTCTTCTTTATTCCCTTGCTGTTTTGAATGAAAAACTAAGATTTCTCAATGTATTGAAGAGGTTGAAAAGAGCGAACTTCAATTCAAATGCCGTTTTTCCCTTACCTTCTGATTTGTTCACTGTACTTGTTTCTGTAACGTGATACAGCATACAGCTGCTTGCATGTGTCACAGAGTGGTTTGTTAGCTATGTATAAGAACAAGAGGTACCTCTTGGAGTTAAACCTGATACCTTCCAACAGTGCTGTTTTATCTGATAATGCCTTTTCAGCAGTGCTGTAGCAAAGAATAGAAATAACCCATCCATTCAATTATTATGATGTATTAAGACCATGTTGAAGGAAGTTAATTCTGTAATCTAGGGGCCTGGACTTCAAAGCTTGAAATTTCTTTCAGTATGGGAGGAAGTTCTCACAGGAAAGATGTGGGCCTTTCAGGAAGAGTGCTGTTTTGTGTCTTGGCTTCAGAAATATTTTAATATAAACTCTAATTACACTTAATTGTAATCACATTTTTTTTTTCAAAAATACAGTTAGACTAAATGGAACAATTCATAAGTCTCTATATTATAAAGATAGCTATATCACCTGTGTTGAAACTGCTGTGGCAAAGCAACTCCTTAAGTAGTCTTTTATATGCAGATTCTATAGGTATATTCTTATGTCTTAGCAGCTGCACATAAATGACGTTTAAGACTGTATGGAAAGTGGCACATAAAACCTTTTTAGCTTAAGAAAACCTAATGGAAAAATATAGCACTTTTATCTGAGGGCTAAATTTTATGCAGACATTAGCACATTAGCATTCACGTGAGTGGTTCATCACTTTTTGCCGTTAGCAACCACTGAAACATGCATTATCTGCTAGGATAAAAATTGTTTGAAAATTACCAGGAATTTTAGAATTATCTCCCAAAATTTCAGATTATATTCCTTTTATAGGGAAATTATTACCACTTATATTATATAAAGATTTACCAAGTTTACCAAGGAATTGTTTGTCTCTTAAAAAATAAGACCCACTTTCCAATCACTTTATTGAACAATCATAAGCCTGTAGCTTTAAAAAAAAACTCAAAAAGCCTAGTAGAAATGAAGTATTTTTAAAACCTCTATTTCATATTAATGGTTAAATATGTATTACCTAGTATCATTTAAATAGTGTCAGTTTTTAAATTTCCAGAATTAGGCCATGCTGAGTATGAGGAAATTACCTTTTTAAAAGCTTATTGAGCTCGAAGTCCGTATTACCTGGAGTATAGCTTTTTAATGCTGTGTGAGAAAGCCACAAAGAAAAGAATATTTCTCAGCAAGCTCTAAGCCACCAATATTTTATTTGCCCCCACATGCTGCTCTTGTATTTCCAGTATCTGAGGTTCACAGGTCACCTGATGATATCTACATTTTCTGCCTGTATGTATTCACCTAGTAATTTTGTTGATTTATAGATGCTTTTGTTTTGTAAATGCACTGAAAAAGCAAGGTGAGCTGTCACTAATGCAATCATTTTTGCTTAGAAACTCTACATTTTGGTCAGAGATCAAGCTGCTTATTTGTACTTTGATCATTAGATGCTTGACTAAGTATCCTGGCAACCACACTCCACAAGTGCCTACACTGCTTCCAATGCGGGAGGTGACGGAAATTACCTAGTCATGTGGTTGGCAGGAAGAAAGTCTATGAATAAATTTTTCACGTCCCAATATATATCTACATGACAGTCAAATAGTGGTATTCTCTCAGCTAAGAATTACTGGTAGTTGGATCTATATGGCCTATAAACCATGCCTTGTAAAAACTGTTATCTTGCTGTTGGGGAAAGAAGAACACTACTAATCTTTGAGTAGAGATAAATGAATTGGTCTGGGATAAGATAAAACTTGGCCCAAATCTCAGTCACAATCTTACTGTGGCTACAGTGGAGCAAGTGCTCTGCAATTGCTATTTTATTTGAAAATATGTCCTTTCATCTAGTAGCAGCAGCTCCCAAATGTTAAGAAACATTTTTATCAGATACCTAGCAAATTGGAACTCTTTTATTAAAATCATAGGTTACATGTTTCTAGTCTAGGTTATTCCTCTATTTCATCATTAAATGTTTCATTGTTGTTTTTTGTACAAGAACCAAAAAGTTTATGTAGCTAAATCTAGATCAGATCCTAGACATTTGGGGCATTGCTACTATTGCATTCAGGGCCACATCCTCCTTGCAGACCATCCCCAAGTCCATCTCTGTCGGCTCAGAATATGCCATTTCTGCAAATGCACAAATTTGCAATTGTAGATTGCCCCTTTGAACCACTTTGAGTGGTCTGTGTTGCTGCTGCATAAGCATCCTGATCCTGGATGTGGATCCAGATGAGTATGTATCTGGATGCCTTTTTGCATATAGAGCAAAAAATTAGCAATCATGTTGAGTCCCATGCTCTTCTGGAGCGGTGCTAGAATCCATCCAGGATACATATAGGGATCTAAAATGTCTTTGAATACTCACATTTAAGCAATTGAATAAAACTAAGTATATGTAATTACTTCTGGAAGTCTGCAAAAATCACAATTGTTTTGCTTTTGCTGATACTGTATTGTAGACATATTGGCAGAAAGGATGCCTCTGTAACTGAAGTGGATCCAGTCATTAAGAAAAATAGCGAAGTCTATATGTTGGGGGAATCCCCTTTTTCTTCCAGATTTAGCTCTTTATTTTCTATCCAAATGATTCCACTCAAACAAAGGGGCTACGGCAGCAGAGAATTTTACCTATTAACATGAGTATGAGCTGTTTATGCACAATATTGCCCAAATATCTTCAAAATATATATATTATTAGCTCTGAAATGGAATAAGCCTAGGGATAAGAGTAGGTGCCAATAGCATTTCTTACTCTGTTCTGTCAGTAGTGAGCAAGAAGCAACAGCTATCCCCTTTCTCAAGCAGTCCATATGTACTGACTGCTTTTATTGTTACCAAATGGGTTTATAATTCCTGACTATATTGACACTGCTCTTACACTATTGTACAGTTGTGCTCATTGGCATTGATATTCCATCAGTCTTCCATGCAATGTAAGTAACTGTATTGATTACCTATTACCCCTCATCTTCCTCCAATAACTCTGCCATTTTTTTCATATGAAATTCAGCTAAATTTATTGGGATGTCTTTAGCATGATGGCCATTACCTCTTCTTTTTTTTTCTTTTGTGCATGTGGATTTAACATCTTTTTTTTTTTTTTTTTTTGGAAAGGTAATTTCACACGAGCTTTTAACAGCTCTTTCTTTAGCCACTGATTTTTTGTTTTAAGCAGAAATACTTCAGATGTTGGCTATTAACAGCACCTATGACCAATTTATTGAAACTGGCTAGCCAACCTAAGCAGTAAATCGTATGGTGTTTAGCTTAATGCTCCATGGATAACTGCAGAGTGGAAAGTTTTGGAGAAGATTATTATGAAGATTTATAATATTGCCAGTGTACTTATGGTATACAGATAGATGTAGCATGGCTGCAGCAGCTGTGTTGGAGAGTCAGTTGTTCCCTTGTCATACAAGTAATAGATTTTCTGCTAATCAAAACATTCTGGTAAGTTTATAAAAAGGGGAAATGCTCATGACTTTAAAAATCCATTAACCACAAATAAGTACTTCACCAGTTGTGCACACACAGTACCATGCCCTTATTTAAATTTTCTGTTCCATATTATGTGTTCAGTCTTCTAATGATTCCTTCTCTAATTCCTCCTCAGATGCAGTTAATGTTCTGCATGGGTCAGCACTGGCCCTCACTTTTGTTTGTCAATGAGCCCTCTGATAAAAATGATATCTTGACATAGGGACACAAAAAACATTGTTGTACATCTGGACTGTAAGCATAATGCATACAAAATCTGTTCTGTATTTTTTTTCAATAACTCAGCTGATGTTTTTTAGAAATGTCACAGATTATATTTTAGAAAAAAAAAAAAAAGTAAAGTTTTATGTCAGGAACTTATTTTTGGTTTGAGCTGAACAAAATGGAACATATTTCCTTGGGTATATGAGGCTGGTTTATAGGAAGCATCTAAAAATTGAGACACTACATTAAATTACTTGTCCTCTTCACATGTCAAGTTTCTTGGTATTTTCCTACTTCCATTCTACATGTGATTTAATGTTATTCCCGTTAAATCTTGGTTAGTATATTTTATAACACAATTTTCAGTACAATCCTACAGAAAATATCTCATAACTTATACCTTATGTTATTCTAAAAAGGTTGTTTATCATAGCATGTGTAATAGCATTTGTAATACTTAGATAAACTAGATAAACAATTATTAAGCAATATAAGAAATTAAGAGCTATATATTTGCAGTGCTCATCATCTTGAAAATTAAACTGGAAAACTTAGTATACAACCAAATAAATACAGAGTCTAACGTCCAATAATTCACAAAAGAAAGTCAAATTAATAGTATAAATATTTGAATACCACACTGATGGTTTGTTTTTATAACAAAAGTTAAAGAAAATGTGACATCTCATGCTATTGCAGCATTATGTATTCACTTCTGAACACTCACAACTTGAATGTTATTGTTGAACTACTAAGAATTGTTGTAGCCTTTACTTGTATGTTTGCTCAGCTACTACTTATTCCACATTAGGTACATTTTTGGGTGCATGTTTTATAATGGTTCAGTTGGAAGAAAATAATAGTTGAAAGACAACAGGATGAGGCCTTCCTAAAGTACACAGACAATGGAATTAATGCTCACAGGTCACAGAAGTCTGTGTAGTCATCTTTCTTTTCAACTGAAAAATAGCAACAAAAGGTAAATAGTCATTACTACTCTAGTCACGTTTTTCCTGTAAGAGATTTCTGAGTATGCCATGAAGCATTTTATAGTCAGAAGTAAGGCAGGAAGCTTATTCGCTATGATGATATCTTGCTGAGAAAAGAGTCATGAAGGAAAAAAGAAACCTTTTAATAGCTGTTCTTTGAGAAACCTGTTGAAGAGTAATTATACCTCATCTCCTAAATCAAAGTTATGAAATGCCGTACTAGGGTGCAGTCAGATGCGACAACAATAGTGATCTGAGCGCCATGCTCAGGTGTGGGGTTGCAAGGTTAGAAGACAGAGCTTTCTAGGCCGCATTCACTTTGATACCTGCCTTAGATGGTGGGTGAGAAAGAGATACACATTTCCACAGATGTTTTAATTCATTTCTGGCACAAAACAAAGAAGGAGAGACTCTCTTAAGGTCTTGCTTCTACCAAAGGAAACATAAGGATTACTAAATATACATGTTCCATCTACAAGAAAGTCCTTTTTTTTTGTCTTTATTTTCAAATGTAAGTTCTTTTTTAGAACACAGTGAGATGCTCACTTTCCCCATTGAGATAATATTATACATTATGCCTTTTTCCTACTTGCTGTCTAATCAGTCAGTGGAATGGTTTTCAGTTACAGCTGTCAGGGCGTTGCATGACCAGCGGCTCCTGGGGCTGTTTCTGACAGGAGCTCCCTGTGGGGCAGCACTGGGCTTTTCTGCAGAGTAATCCAGGTAGGCACCAAGGGCGAGAGTTTCTAATGACAAGCAGTTCCCAAGCGAAGGAGGCGCAGGCTTCACTGTGGCTTTTTCCAGGTCTTTCCTTCCAGTAGTTCTTTTCACCTACAGCAGGTGAAACCTACAGGTTTGACAGCAGCCAAATAAGCTGGAAGAAGGGTATGATACCAGACAGCTCCTCCAGAAAACTGTCCGTGTTATAAGAGGTGCAGTGCAGAGCTCATAATCCAGTAGTCTGCTTCCTCCGTCGGACAGGCAAGACTTGCGATCTGCTTCTCAGGAAAGGAGTAGTTCCACATGTGATGGCACCACAGCCATTTTATAAAGGAAAAAGCAGACAAGGATGCTATGTTTTGTATATTCTGTTGCATTATAAATAAGACTTTCTTCATTTGCACATTTATATTTTCCTGTGCCTTAAATTCTTGACCTGCTTCCAGTTTCATGGACAAGTTCTTACTGTTTTGAATGGAGATGGACTTTTTCTGTGTGCCTGGGACAAGTTCCATCCTGTTTTACACTCACTGGCAGAGGGCAGTAGTGCATCTGGTAACCAGAACATAAGTGTTTAACTAAATTCCATTTGCCTAAATTAGGGGATTATATTCAAAGGTGACAGGTGCCTTAGAGACAGCAGAAAGAGAGAAGAAAAGGACTTTTAAATAGCTTTACCATAATAGAACTATGAAACGAATGCATTTTCTTTTTTTTTCTCAAGTTAAACTGATAGCAGTTTTTAACCTGCAGGTAGCTTATTGCATCTCCTGTTGTAAACAATGCTGTTTAATTTTAATGTTCTTGTTGTACACACACAGAGAGAAGCTTATCTTAATCTCACTTCATATTGTGTCAAGGATACAAACACCACTTAACATTTTTCCTCCACACAAATGCTGCAGTCATGAGCGTATAAGAGACTTATTTATATTGTAGTCAATGCCTGTTACAATCAAAGCTCTCAGGTTTTTTGCAGCGGCAATGTTGACCTGAATTCTGCGCAGGAGACCTGAAGTCTGTAACATGCTGCTGTAACTTACTGGAATTTCTCTTGCAGCTAAAGAAAAGTGAAGTCGCGAATGGTGGCTGTGGCCTTGTGTTAATGTAATTCAATTAAATCTTGTGCTTTCCCTATCTTATATTTCTCCTGAGTTATATATTGATTATCTACAGCAGCAAAATAGGTTTCTGAGGGGAACCTGAAGGTCAGATAGATAGCAGACAGGCAGGGGAGGCCTTCTGCTTCTTGGGTAGATACCAGGGATAGCTCGGGATTGAGCAGGAGGTGCATTTTTCCTGGGGAAAATGAACGGCACTGAAATAAACATGGCCTCTGATGTTCCTAAATTCACAACCTGCAGGTAGGAAAGGAATCATTGCTTCTGTGTGTCAGAGCGTTTGCAGAAGCACAGTTCCTTCACCTCGTGTCACTGATTTACAAAACCCTAGTAGGGCTGGATACCTCAAAATCCTCCTGTGGAGTGCATATAGCATAGCACTAGTTTATATGAAGTAAATACATCCCAATTCATACAAGTTTAACTGCAAAAATCTGTTATGATTCAAGATGTAAAGAAGCAGTGGTGCCTGCTGTTACTTTTTATTTTATGCTTTTTTTCTTTTCCTTCTTTAATCTTCTAGTTTACAATCCATATAACTTCTTTATATGTCTTTCTTCTCTTTTTTTTTTTTTTTTTATCCATCTTTGCTTTTGTTAGTTTGGGGGATTTTACCTGCTTTCTGAATGTTAATAGAATTAGCATTTTCCCAAGCAGTTTGAGAGCTAGATGAAGTGAGAGAAAGCTTCTTTTAAGCCTCTCTGAGGAAAAATCCAGCCTCATTCAGCCACTAAACATCACGTCTCTAGATCTCTCCGGTACTTAATAATACTTACCTCTGTGAACTAAGACACAGGCATTTTTATATTTAGCCCATTTTGTGGCTTCGTGCTCCAAATAAACTTTAATGATGAATTAACAATTAAGGCTGGTGTTGAATAGATTTCAGATTTTACTGAATTTTCCATTCTTTTTTTAATTTTTATTTTTACTCCACATGACTCAAAAAAGGTAGGTATTTGTAGGCACTTTTTCCAAGAAGGCACCAAGTCAAATTGTGTTTGTTTCCCTCACCCTGGCTAGGAGGAAAATTCAATGTGGGCCCATAAATCAAATTAATGGCTTCACTCAAAATCCAGCTGGGAGAAATTAATGTTAAAATAGTTTCTTTTTTATTAGGAACAGAATTGTTCAAAAATGTTAATACAAAAGCATATTTAAATAATATCTACAGCACAAAAGTATAGTTCTGGATGTGATGTGCACCTGGAATCGATGTATGGCTCCACTGGCAGTAGGGAACTAACTGCATGCTGGAAATTTTCTACCCTGATCTTGGCTCCTCTGCAGAACCCTATAGAGAGGCTACTGAGTGAGCCATCTGCAGCAGCCGCATAGGAAGGGCATTCTGAGCTGTGTTCCATATGTTTCTGTACATTCAGCTATAGTCAGCTGAGAGTAGAGGCCATTCTTTTGTCTTCATAGAAATGTTCCTTGCTCTAGGGCTACCTCCTCTCCCTTGTTTTTTTCACAGGCTTATTATTTTGTTCATTTTGTGCCGTCTCATCTCTTCTTTCTCGCTCCCCAGTTCCTTTCTCTGTTTTCTGATATTTAGGTTGTTGTGGCCTGGACAACTTTCCCTCTAATTGCTTCTATCAATTGCTTAGTTCATGCAGGTATCAAACTTCAGCATTTAACTTTGGTAAAATAAATTGGTTCCTTACCCTGGAAGGAAAAGCTGCAATACAAGTTAATGAACCTACACTGGCTACTTTGATTTGACATTCTAGGGTTGTTTATTTTGTTTGTTTTCTTTTACTTTTTGTTTTTCTAACAGGGACACGGCTGCAGTTGCAGAGACTTCATTGGCAACAGATACAGTCAAAAGATACAGATAGATTAGAGTTCTCTCTAAAGGCTATTATCTGCTTTGAAGACCGGTTCATTAAAATACATCTTATTTCCACAACACCGAAGCATGTGAAGGCTGCAGAGGCTGTAAAGAGCAAATTTTTTGAACATTCCTATAGATCTGAATAAAACCAGAAAGCTCCTCAACAAAAAGCTGAGCTTCCCAAGGTTTTCCAAGCTTTGTTAAGAGTTATTTGTGGTTTCTGTCATTTCCATATGGAGATCTAGTCTTTAAAAACAAAGAATTATTTTCTTAGCAAATAATGAGGTTACTTAATGAAAATCATATACAGATGCACAAGCATGTGCATCACACACATACAAACTGAAATGAGTATCCTGAATTAATTTAGCTGGTTTTGAGAATGGTCTTGTACAATCTTCTGCCCCTGGTATCATATAAATACTCCTTCAGGATGGAAGTCCAAGTGCTTACTTTAATTTTAAATGGGATTAGCATAGTCCTCTTTACCACAGTCATTTAAAAAGAGTATTTTAATATTCTTCAAGAAAAAAATCATGGTAGTGAAATCAGCTAGCTGCAAATTGATCTTGCAATTATAAATCCTACATGTGGAACTCAAAAGCTCAAATTAAGATACACTAATTACACAGTAACTGCTAAATAAATTGCATATAATTTAGAGATGTGCTAAAGAGTTCAGCACAGATTTTGACATCTCTAATCACAGATGGACCAGTTCAACAGAGGATAAAATGGCAACTTTGACAATAAAACTGATAACTCTCTGAAAAAAAAAGCACAGAACAGAAATCTAAACATTGATGCATGTAATATGAAGATCTCTTTTATTCCATATTTCTGACTAAATTTTATTCTACTAATTGGCTTGAAAGTCCTTTGAAAAGATCTTTCTTTCTAGCTCCGATTCCAATGTTGTTTTATTTCTTCTATCATTTTCACAGATGGCCAGTAGCTTGTATCAACAAAACTGATGAAGTCCAAAACAATGGCAATGGAGAAAGATGATGGAACTCAGCTCAGGATATGTCTTCTGCTGAGCCATAAAGTATGAAATCCGAGCATTTTAAGAGATAGTAGATATAGAAGGTTGTCTTGTTGTCACTCTTTCAGAGCAAACTTTTGGATACACTGAACGCCAGTATGGTATGAGGAAATATCATAAGCAAAAATGGACAAGTGTTTCTAATGACAACAATTAGAAGGAATAGATAATTTTTAAATGAAGGCAATTGAAAACTTAGAACTATTGAAGAGAATACTGTGAATTAGTCAAAATGAAGAAAGCCAATGGAAGAAATATTTTAGGCCCCAATCAAACTATTTCAAATGATGTAGCGGCAATATAAATCAAGGATAATACAGGTATTATAGGAATGGAAAAGAAAAACGGGATAGTGCAAAACATTTCCATTCTTTATTTTTTTTTTTAAAAAAAAGAGGTAGATGTCCATGGGCTGTTATGATAAACAAGTACTTGCTCCTAGAGCTTAGAGGGATTCTCAAGCATCAACACTTAAAATTGAATAATTTAAAGTAAACAGAACTCAGTAATTTCCACCAAGAGGGTCTAGGGAGCTGAAGAAGGAGTGTTAGCAAGAATTTAAAAATGTGTTTAATTGATCTCGGAAACAGTAATTGTTAACAGGAGTTAACTGAGGAGGATCTTTCTTGTAGAATCTGTCCTGGTGTGTAGTGGTGAGGCTGAGCCTGTGATCATACTCACAAGGGGCTTCTGGCTCCCAATGGAGTTCTGGACCTGTACCTCATCCCACTGATGAGCTGGAGCTCCCTGGTTCACCATTTCCCTGACTATTCCTCCCAACCCACCTTGATTCCTCCATCCCCACCTTGGCCATTCCCCTGAAGTTTTCACATTCCCATACTCTCTTCAAAATCTTCTGTAATAAAGTTTGAAGCTCCTTGAGCTCTCTCAGGCATCCCATAATCCAGGTACTCTTTCCCATGAGACCTATGACAAATCTCCTTTTCCTGCTTCTTGCCAGGTCAAGGTCCTGGCCAAATCCTATCTTCATGGCGCAGACTGAGCAGCTCCTGCCATAGCCTGTTAATCAATCGAGAGCTTTGGTCTCTGTTACTGTCTCCCTTATCTCTCCTACCTTAGGGGCTGTGTGTCTGTGGATTTAATTTATTGCTTTTCCTGTGTCTTTTCCTAGTCTTTTATGGTAGTAGTCCTTAACCGGCTGCCCTCACAAAGCAGATATGCTTACCTTCTGCTCATCCTCAAGTTAGGAATTAGCAAAGAAATGAGAAAAAAAGAATCAAAAATACTGCGTATAAATTGAAGAATGACAAAACAAACACAAAATCTCCGTGAATTACTCAAAAGTTAAGTGTGAGTGATGTGGAGAGAAATATAGGCAAGGTAGGCAAGGTAGAGGAATATTGAAGACATGGAACAGAGTTTTGACCACCTTCATCTTACTTCCTCTGGAGTCATTCTCATATTTTTCCTGTATTTTTCCTTCATTGATGTTTGCTTTCTGGATTGTTTAGATATTTATATTCCTGGCCAGCAGTTTTTTTTTGAAATGGATTTTCAAAGAAGATGTGGTCAAATATCATCATAACTGCCTTAACAGATGTATAGATGATTCTTTCTTTTTCATTTTTCTTTTTTTTCTTTTTTTCTTTTTTTTTTTTTTCAATATAGTAACCCTGCTCTGCCTAGTAAGGTCACTATTTTTTTGCTACATTGACCGTCTACTACATCTTCTCAACAGACTTGTGGTTCTTTTCACACCTCATTTTCCCTTACTAGTATAAAAATATTAATATTGAGTTTTTAAGGGAGTTAAATTGCCAACAATTTGCTGAATAGACTATAATTGCCTGTAATTGCCTGCTTCAGGTTTTATCTCCATTGATCTTACATTTAACTTTTTTCTTGCTATTCCCTTCAAGTACACAAATGTGTTCGGGGCCTTCTACTTCGCTTCGGATTATCAGTATATTCAGAATCATTGAAAAATAGATCAAATTTTCCTTCAATTCAGATTTTTTTTTCTTTCATCTTACTTTTTCTTTCATAGGTCCACTAGTAAGCCTTGTAGAAAAAAAAGTTTGTGCTACTGAGATTCCAATGTAATGATTCCTCTGAGGCCTTATAAATGAAGAGTAGTAATGGATCTCATCTGCTCAAAAAAGGAAGCAAAATTATAAAATGAAAAACTAGTAATTTTTATGTTTCTGTCTGTTTTTAAACCTTCTCCATCACTGTAAACCAGAAATTAGATTTATCAGTTAACATCTGAATAGGGCCAATGTTATTCACATAAGAATAATTCAAAACTCAGGGTGCAGAATCTAATGTTTCCGTGCCTCACAACCACAGTGGATACATGTGGCTATAATTTGCATTCCTCTTTAGGTGCAGAGGGACTCTCTGTTGACAGTAAGCAATATTATTAGTTTGCTTTCGTCATATTAAAATGGTTTTGGCACAAATTTTAATGGAAAAACAAGATTGTTAGACTCATATTTCAGAAACAGACGATGCTTCGCAATAACCTCAGTGAATCCCTGTTTTCCATACTGCTGTGTTTCTTTTATTGTAAAATATATATTAGAATTTTATGAAAAAAATTGCAACAAGAGATTAGGAATAAGATCAATACGAGGATTACAAAGCCTTTTTCAGTGCCTTGTTCACAGCTGTGGGGAAGTTTAGATCTTATCTTCTTGTGATGTATAGATGATAAAAGAACTACCTTCCCTCTAACCAATTAGGAAAATTAATACTTACTTGGCTGTGAATAAGGAGGTATCATTAGTCCTCTTTCCATGAGAACTTCCTTTTCCAAAGAGTTCCTGACTCACTAAGGTTCAGGAGAATCCAGAATATTTATTGAGAATCCAGATTCTTAGCCACTATCACTACAGATGAGCAGCTGTATTTAAACTATCAAAAGCTGGAAAGTTGAAAAATACTGCTGAAAACTATATAGCTTCATGGCAGTATCTGTACAGAGATTTTGGTTTTTGCGATTTGCTGAAACTGATCCTTATTTAACATATGATAATGTCATAATTTCAATGTATTCCCTCATGGTCTAAGTGCTGATTCATCTAATTCCCTCATAGTACCATTTAAGTAAGGTTTTTTGACCACATATAGTTCTCAGTTGCATTTGAGGTTTGAGCAATTATAGACATACTTGCTCTGTGCCATCCTGGTTTCTTTGTAGCAAATTTATTTAGAGCATATGTGATTTTACACATGTTTATCAAACACAATATGATCTCACAAAGTACTGGAAATGTATGTGGCAAAACTATTTCCTTAAGTTTAAAGTCACATCAGTATTCTAAAAAAAAAGAGAGAGAGAGACAGAGGAAGAATATTTCAAGCATTTAATAATGACCACTACAACCACACTTTTCCCTTCTACTTAGAAGAAGAAGGGAAAAAAAAAAAAAAAAAAAAAAAAAAAACTTTTCTCTGGATTAGTAATGAGAAAGAAATACACAAAGAGAAATATATATTTTTTTTAGTGCCGAAGATTGGAAGATTGACTGGAATAATGAGCAGTGAAGGACATTGTAGGCAAACTGGAAAGGACTGGGAAACTTTGCGCATATATGATCAAACAGATCCAAGGAATATCTGGGATTTTTTTTAGTTTGTTTGTTTGCTTGTTTGTCTGTTGCAGTTTTTTTTTTTTTCTGTTGTATGACAAAAGTTGAGCTCTTAAAAATAAATTCAATATTCCTAGTGTGATTATGAATTTCTTACAGACCTAGAAACATCACATGACCCATATGGACTCAAAATACTGAAAAATATGAGCTGTTTGTCTTTCTGTGTTTGATATTTTCATTCCCATTCTCATGTTGAGGGCTCATGTATATTTGTACATTAACAACAGCAATAAACAACAGCAATAAAATAAGCTATTCTGCTCCAGTTCCTCTCCTCAAGTGATGTCATAGAAAGCAAACATGAAAGTTAATTATATTTACAACTATACTTGTTTTCAGTTCATCCAGATTTCTGAATTAAGCAAGGCAACTCATTTTTAAGATGTAAAAGTTTATTTTCCTAGCTTTAATCATTACAAATTTGCTTTACAGGTACTTCTATTTAATGTAAAATGCTGTTTTTTATTTTTATGTTTTGCCATATGGAAGTGTATGTTCCCACTCTTAGAACAGAGTTCAAGTGTTTATAGTCAAAGGTTGAGAAAAACACTAGTCTCTTTTGACTGAGCACAGGGGTTTGGGGTCAGAAAATGTTTTTTGTTTTCATAGTGAAGAGGAAGCCAGAATTAACACTGAATTGTTCCATTGCAAACATTTTTAACATAGCCCTTCTCAAACCGAGAGGAGCCCATGGCTATTCAGTGGGGCTGCTACTACTTTACTTCACCGCAGGATGGGGGATAACCGTGATTATCATAAGAGGGAACATCCATGGAGCTAGGAATTCAGGTGTCTGTGGACTCCCTCCTCCCTGGCTCCCTGCCCAGCTGGAGCTCCCACATCACTGCTCTGCTCCTTACCCGTCGCTCCAGGAGTTGTGGTGGGGTGCTGCGGGTTTGCTGTTTGGTCTCGAGCTGACAGAGACTTGGGAGAGAGGTAATTTGCGTTACCCTTCAAAAGGTATCTGATACTTGAAGTTATCAAGGGACACAAGGCATACGGCTGAAGCTAGAGTGAATATATATTTTTTAGACTAGAGCCTAAAAATGGCTGTTTTTAAGGAAGGAATGTTAAACATTTTGTAACCAAAGCAATCAAACCAAGAAATACTTATTATATTCCACATACACACACAGAATAATGACCTGTTAATGTCACCTTATAATGTTTTATTTTTTACCTTGACTAGTAGATTGCCTTAAATATTTCTTCTTATTCAAACTTTTAAATAAGCAGTTTTTTTCCTCTATAGAAACATTTGAAATAGTCTCAGTCTCCACTTATTCTTTTTTCCTTATATGAAAAATTTCTAAGATCCATAGCCCTTCAAAAAATGGCAGTTTGAGAAGGACAAATTGTGAGAACTGTTAATTTATGTTGAATATTGCACAGTTTTACTGAAAATCCCCTGACATATTTTGTCTCTATTTTCAAACACATATTCAGGAATTGTTCATGCATTCCATTTAATAACATTCTTTGCCCTTTTTTCATTCAACACTCAAAGCCCCCCCAAAATAAAAGCAAAATAAGATAAATATAAAAATAATATCATGTAAAAGAAGGATTATCTATGGAATATTTTTGTAAAATGCTTAACTAAGAAATGTACCCTACACAAACACTAATAGGTTGTGCTACAATATATAGCATATAGGAAATATTTTCTACACTACAAAATCAGTCATTCATATATTTTGTTTGTTTTTTGAAAGAGATTTAAAACATTATGGCACAGAAGTAATTTTGCAAATTGTCAAAAGCAGAGGGAGTATGGTGGGAAGACAACTTCATAGAGGTGTAAGGGCTTCATGCTCTTACCTAGGCATCCACCACTGACCTGGAGAAGACACCAGGCAACAAAGACCTTCTACTGGCTTATTCCATAACTTTGGTGTTCTTAGAAGAATGACTTTAGATACAATCATATACAAACACCCACAGACACATTGGAATGTGTACATACATATGTGCAAAATGTTGGTCTTATAAAGACATTGCTTGTTCACAAGAAAGATTGCTAAACCCTTTAATAAAGTAATCTGTTGATAGTAGCAAAAATATTCTCAGTGATATGTTCTACACTAGGCAGTTGATTTTATGACATATTTTTATGAGATTCATAATGAGGAAACTAAGCAATGTAAGCAGTAGCTCAACCAGGTTGTGCAATTTCCTTCCTTCAGGATGCTAAAAATTCAACTGGACAAGGCCGTGAGCAAATTCTTTGCACAGGGAATTGGACTAGTTTATTTCTGTGAGCTCCTTTCAACCTGTGTTCTTTAAATAATCATACACGAAATAAAAAAGGCCAAATATTTTTTAGGACTGTACTGACAAGGTAGTATAGATGAGAGTATACAATAGTGAACATTGTGTGTTCATTTGTAAAACATTGCATTCATATGAATCTCAGGAGAACCAAAATTTGACCTTTACTGTTGTTTAAAATTAACACACAAGTAGAAGAGACAGAAACAATAGAAAAGACATCTAAGAGCCTACAACTTCAGCTTTTGTTCAGCACTCGGCTGACTTCTTTTCAGAGAATTTTAGAAGCTAGGAAATATTTCCTAAAATTGTCTCTGATTAAGTAAAAGTCTGAGTTTGATCAAACTATGTAACGAGACTCTTCTATTAAAAACACAAAACAAAACAAAACAAAAAAAAACACTGAATTTAACTGTCAAATTGTTTTTCCTAACTTCTTAGAGCTTAGAAGCCACAAACTGCTTCACACTTCTCTATTTGTCTCTTTTGCCACTAATAATTACTTTTTTTTTTTTTTTTTGTTACAGTATTAGGCATCACAAACAACCTTATTAAATGCCTTTTTTCCCAGTCTCTCCTGAACATCTGCATCTTTGTAGAGCTGGATCCCATTCTCAATACAATTTGTTGGAGCAAAGAAGAAAAAAAAAACGGCTAGAGCAGAACCTCAGAGACAATTTCACACATCTGTTCCTGCGGGTGATCTTTCATTCTTTTTCATTTATAATTAATGAAAAATAATGGTGCTGACACAAGTTAATTACTATGAAAAATTACAGTTTATGCTATTCATTATTATAATGGCAAATTACTTGAGATTTTCAAACACTGTTCCTAAGCAATTAGAAGTGTTCATAAGGAGTTCACCTGTGATTTTTTTTTTCTGTATGTGTATGCACTCTATGCAGTGAAGGGAACACCCAATGTTTTTCATTAACAGCTGAGGTAAGACAACAAGAGATATTAATCACAAAGTCCTGTATTTGAGGGAGGGAAATGAAGAACAAACTGAGCATATGTTGATGTAGCAGAGGTCAATCAACAATATACAAAGATATTCATTATAGTTAAACTTTTCTCAACAGATGTAGAAGAACTATTACTAAACCTTTGTCATCTGAAAATGATTTAATGTAAGTAATTGGAAACACTGTCATATCTTCACCAAAATATTAAATTACTTGTTTAAAAATTAGAATTAATATTCTGCTAATTAGTACATGCAGATTTGGAGACTCCTTCTTCTATAACTTGCTTTCCTTATGAATACACAAATTGAAAAAGTAAATGTGATATTCTTCAGATAATTAAAGATAATGTATGGTTGAAATTTACTAATGAAGTCTAATGTGTGTAGGCAAATGACTGCAAAAATACTCACCCAATATACACACTCACTCACAATAATAGCTGAAAATGGTTTGCCTTGCATTTGCTTAAAAATATGAATTAATGAGAAATAATAATCATTTTACTGAATATTTTTAATGCATATTCTTATTTTACTGCATATTTCTAATGCATGGGTTAACACAAATATTAGCTCAAGAAGGGGCATGAAACCTATTTATCTTTCTTCTAATAAGCTTTTAGGCAGATGAAATTCTACCTTATTATTCAATAATCTACTGACATGTTAACCTTGTAGAAATCATATCATTTCAGTGTAAGGATCATTTCAGTGCAAGGATTATCATGAATCACAAACCACAAGTTATGAAATAATGTTCTAGTACACATAAAGCACCTAATCATTAAAACAAAGCCACTATACTAGATGTTATAGGGAGATATCATGTCATAAATTTCCTCACTCCTTATATTTACTCAATTATTTACTCAATAATTCTTTTTTAAAGAGTTTAAAAAAGAGCCAGGATGCCTGTTAAATGATCAACAAATTGTAGACTTATCAGAGCTCTTAATGTCAAATTGTACCATCCCTGCTAAGCATTTCAAAAGCAAACGATCACCCACTAGAAATAGATTGTACTTTTGTGATGCAGACAAACACTCACTGCGGACTAGTCCAATATCGCTAAGTTCATTTGCATTTAAAAGTTAATAAATACGTGACCCAGGATCTTAAAAGCTGAAAGTCTATTATCTAAACACTAACCAACTGTTCCTCTAACTTCTTCTGTTGCTTGCTTACATGCTAGGTAAAAGATTGAATTCAGCAGGGATTTAAAAAAAAAAAAAAGTGATAGCTACTTAAATTCTCTGTCTTCTAAACTCAAAACAAAAGAGCTGTGGGCTCTTTGGCAGTAGCTATAAAATCAGTGGCAGAAGCAATCCATCAATGCTGATAAGAGGTTCTTGATAGTATAAGGCATTTGTAGGTAAGTTGAAAAGACAGCAAATACCTAATTTTCTAGACCACCAAAGTATAGCAGTAAATACTTTAAAAAATATTGTGGCAATTAAATGTAATGGGTCATTGCTTCAGTAAGTACAATGTCTTTTGTGTTATTGTTCTTGACAACAATAAAAGTCTGTAAGGCCAATGACCTCTGGACTCTGGCAGTGTTTGAAAATGCCTAGGAAAAAAGGTCTGTACTTGTAGAAAGCTCTTAAAAATGCTTCCATGTGGAAAGTAATTCTTTTTATTCTGGATCTGCTCTTCAAGCATTTTCCTTTCTTGTTTTATCACTCTCGTATAAAACAACTGACTTAAATATGTAAATTTTGGCAGCTCTCAGGCCGTTCCCCTCCTCAGCCAAAGCAGCAAACAGAAATGAATTTGCAACTCTCAGTTTTTTCAGCAGGTCTAGTTTAAATATTTGGAAGCAATTCGGCATGTGTCTCTGAATTTTGAATATTGAAAGGGGAAAAACACTAATTATATTTCAAACTTTGGCCTACTCTAACAGCTGATATTTTAAACCTGTTACTTCCGGGCTGAGCTGTGTCTGTACGGTGTTTTAAAAGTATTGGACTAGGGCTAAACTGTAATAAGTACATTTAACCCAACAGATCTATAGTAATTTGTAGCATGAGTTTTGTTGGTGATCTTGATCTGGAAATTAAATAATTTGGTGAACTGAAATTAGCCACCACAAAATGAAGAAACCGTCTCAAATTTATAGTGTTGAAGCTTAAGGTCAAACAATTGATGATCCGACATGGGATGTATTTAGTCCTCTTCATTTTCTCTTTCTCTTCATTGACTGTATGAAAAGAGTTCTAAAACTGCTTTTTCCATTTCCTTCCATTATCCATTATATTTTAAAAAAATAGATAACACAATATTGCTTAGATTTTTCAGCTATAAATGCAGAAAAGAGGATATCCTAAGTCTAAAGATTCTGTTTGTTGATAGTTTAATGCTAAGCAGTGAGCTTATAATAAAAACTTCAAAGGATGAAAAATGCCACTTGAACTAAGAATGCTAAGATGAAGGTCTACCAAGGTGGATTTTCATACTATGGATAGCAGGAATATACATATATATATATATATATGTATATATATGTGTGTATATATATATATATATACATATATATATATAAGGAAGCTGGAAAAACATAATGCATATCCTTATTCTTGTATGATAGAAACATTCACATCACATTATAATGGCATAAGCATTTCAGCTCTATATGGGCATGAAAGTTGCTGTTATTGGCTTCACTTCAGGCTGGGCATAGCATAGGTCACCTCAATGTACAGAGATGCTGACGTGGAAGGGGAACGAGGACTGGAGAAACCACTTATCAGTTTGTAGGTTAGTTTCAGGATGCTCTTAAAATAACTTTCTGCACTGCAAACTGACTTTCTCTATGCAGTGAAAACAGCTTAAAATAAAACATCTGAATGTACTAATCAGAAGTTCATAAGAAGTAAGAAAAATTGCTTGTGTTGTGAAATGCCTCTACTTTCAGTGAAGAACAAAAGTCCACAATGATGAAACAAATAACTATTAGTGTGTGCAATATACTATCTTGTTCTCCAGCCTGTTTAGTAATCCTAATTGTTCAAACCTCTTATCAATGTCTTTTACAACACCTCAGTTTGAAGATCTTTCTATAAATGTTCCGTATTTTCTAATTAATGTGTATTGACTAATTAGTATTATGAAGGCCAGAGGCCAGACAGATTCTTAGGGGGACAATAAAGGCACTTCTCCAAGGACCATTAGATTAGGATCACAAGTTAAATATGATTTATTATCTGGTTCCTGTTATCAAATGAAATGCAACATGACCATGTTTATATAAAATCACTCTGCCACTTCAAGCTTAACCTCACTGCTCTAACTTTACGTTAGATCATCAATCACAGGATAGTTGAGGTTGGGAGGGACCTCTGGCAATCATTTAATCCAAGATCTCTTGATCAAGTAGAGACACCTGGAGCAGATTTCTTTTAATGGGTCATGTTGTCTCCATTTTCACCTCTAATATTTCATTTCTGGACCCCTCCTTTCTGAAATCAATATCCATATTGACTGCCCAAAGTCCACATGCTATCTCATTACTGAAGGTGAACATTAAGAAATTAGGACTCAACCAGTGTTGCTGTTGCATTTGTAATTATGGACTGAAAATCATTCACCCAAATAACTGGACAGAGAACAATAACATCTAAAAACCTAGTCACATGACTTAGAAATGAAAATGCCTGACAATTGTTTACTGTACTTTAGGATTACAAATGGTCAGATGCATTAATAATTACCTGATTATATATCCAAATTAAGGGAAGAAAAAGATGCCCTATCAGACCATTAGATATGTATTAATCTTAAAATAATATACATATGTCATATGTTGGAAAACATACAGAGACTGAGTTTTAAGCTTTCCTGCCTGGTTCAGATAAAAATTAATTAATTAATTAATTAAAAAAAAAAAAAAAGGATGACCTCTATACTTGCTGGGCTTTGGCTTTGGGACAAAGGAAACTTCTGTAGAATTAGCTGGAGGAACAAAAGTCTGCCTCCAGTGGGTTTCAGCACACTTACCACATAGTGGCAGAGGGGAGAATGTAGAGGAGATGGGACCAAACTCTTCTCAGTGGTGGTCGGTTACAGGATAAGGGGCAATGGATACAACAATGGGTAAAACACAGGAAGTTTTATTTCCATGTGAGGAAGAACTTCTTTATTGTGAGGGTGACAGAGCCCTGGTACAGGCTTGCCCAGAGAGGTTGTGGAGTCTCCTTCTCTGGAGATCTTGAAAACCGGCCTGGATGCCACCCTTGTGCCACATGCTCTAGGTGTTCCTGCTGGAGCATGGCAGTTCCTTCCAACGACAACCATTCCGAGACTCTGTAATTCTCCATGTACATGGTGGAAGTCTTCACAGTCCTGCTATAAATTGATACAGAGACCAATAATCAGAAAGAAGCCTAGGAGAGATTAATTAATCCTGGTTGCTTGGACAGATTATCTGTCAGCAGGAAGGATGTGTCCTGGACTCTGCTTAGCTACAATCTCTGTACAACAAAACATGAGCTACAACTGGTGTAACAGTGAAGGGTAGGTTAACTGCTGGGTGTGCCGTTAAACCTTTTACCTCTCCTTACCCTCACTTAAAGTGAAATATTTTCTCTGTTACCTCCCAAGTTTCCCCTTTACTCCTGTGACTGATCAGCCTGCACTCAGGGGCTGCTCTGTAGTTACCCATCTCACTTGCACAGTTAGTTTAAACTAACATGGATCACTTGCACAGTTAAAGAAGGAAGAGTTTAGGCAAGCAGCAGACTTGGCAGATCAACCAAGATTTTATAGGCAAGAAGAGATAGGAAAGTGTGCCTAAACCACTGTAATCAGAAGAGGAAGTGTGAGCAAGTCCCATTTAAATACATAAAAACAAAAGAGCAGTGAATGCATACTTAGTGAATGACACCAACTGCAGGTCATGAGTTGAATTGCTGGATGAGTTACATGAAGGGTGAATTTCTCTACTGAAATCTAAATATCATCTCTAAACTCAAAATTTCATTTAAAGGAAATTTTGAATGACAAGTTGGAAAAAAAATGGGAAGGCAGATTTTCATTTTATAATTCACAGGTTTCTTTGCTCATTAAACCATTTGAAACTTGCATTTGATATTTGCTTCAAAACACAAAACTGAGTTCCCACTGCCATCTGCACAAGGAATGGCCATGGTTACTTGGATCTGGGTGGCCTGTTGCAACTTGGCTTTTGTTCAGTGCTCGTGTTTGTTCTGTTCTGGTCTACAGTTCAGTTTAAGTTTGATATATCATATTAATTTATTTTGTAGGAGTTGATCAATTAACTTGAGAAAACTCTGTGTAGTGCTGATTCAATCATATAACAAGCATAATTTAATACAAATCACGCATCAGACATTGATTTTGCCCAACTGCTCGGTAGAATTAGTGTCACTAAAGGACGCAGCCAAGCTGAACTAACAATATTAAGCATTTCTGCAATTTATCTCTTGCTATAATGAACAGTAAATGATATAATGACCAACAAGATTAATGATAAAACAAACATGCTAGTTAGTTAGATTCACTGCACAGAAGTCCAATTCAAGACACTGCCTTGCAATCAATAACTTGGGATGTGTAATAGCAAGTAGAAATGTTAATAGAAATCTGAATTAATTAATAGCATTATATATATATATTTAGCCTGTAATGGTTTTTTTAGTTATATATATTCTGAATGTTTCTATAATTAATGCTGCTATTGTAAAATTCTAGAAAAGAAAACAGTGTATTTCAAAAGCTTGTGACATTAACTAGGAGACTAGTTTGTAAAGACAGGTAAAGATACTTCCCATAAATTCTCTTAACTTAATTTGTTGACCTGTTCTTCTTGCATTTTTTGTGTTTTTGTTTTCTTCAAACTCTGTGAAAATGTAGCTTTCTGATAAAAATGCTTACCATTACAACAGGACCTATTCTGTTCTGTGGAGTACCTTAGTGGAAAATCTAAAGCAAAGAAAGTTTTTTGGGGGATCTCTAGGGCTGATAACAAACATATTTCTGGCACAAATATAATTCAGAAGACAAGAAAATGTCTGTCATATGATATTGTCATACTGCAACACTTCTGAGTTACAAGAAAGATCCCTCATGGCAATTGTCAAAAAGTCAAAATGACCATGAACCTGGATTATTTTCCTGTCACAAACTAATTTGGATGTTCTCACATCTTAAGAAGAGGCAGTAGGAAAACAAAACACAACAAAACAGAACAAAACAAAACAAAACAAAACAAAAAAGCAAGTTTCTGGCATCAACCCTCTCTTAGGCTTTATAGATAGAAGCTTAAAAATTGTAATTTTTTATGCAATTTGATTTCAGACAGTGATTTGATGACAGTGACTGTGTTGAATGCCATGAACTGAATGAGTTAAAAGACTTATATTCTTGCAGTTGGCAGATGAAAGGAGCCCTGAATAATTCATATATCCATTCAAAGTATACTATCTTGGCTTTTAGCTACAAACAATGAATTTTTCTGACACTGGTTAAGGACTTTTCTAAGACATTCATCAGAAAGTAATTTTAAAATGTTAGTTCAAAAATTAACAATTTTGTTTTGTATACAAGCTATTAAAAAGTCACTATTTTTTTTCTGAATAGTTTTTGTAAATGAAGTAATAAGAAATAGTTTTCTGTATGCCTATGAAGCTTGAATACAATAGCAAGGGACTCTTGTTACTAGAGAGATCTTCACCATTGGCAGGAGACATCATTAAACAATATTATCATGTGTTTAATCAGATGTAGAGGAAAAGCTGTTTCCCCAGTATCCACCATACACCTCTCTAAATCAATCATGTCAACAGGAATATAAAGAGAAAATTCTGTTCCTCCATCAGTTTTTTAAACTGTGAAATTTGGTGTTCAGAGAATTTATCCAATGGCAATTTAAAAACATTTGTCACTTTATTTTCGTCAACAATAAAAAAGATGTTACATTTATATTTATAGAAACATACATTGTGAGCCATTGTAGATGGAAAAAAAATATTACTTAAATTCCACACTACACTACCATTTTTTGTGCCAAGGATAGAAAGATATTAATAGTCAAGTTTTGGCGTCAGACTGCACCACCTGCAGAAGCTATGAGACAATGGAGGATCACTGGCGCGATGTGATAGCTTGAAACAAACCCTACTGACATTAATCATTTTTTTTTCTTTTTTCTTTCCTTTTTTTTTTTTTTTTTTTTTAGGATTGTAAACCAAAATGGAAAGCAGAAAAGAGAAATATAAGGCAAATAACATCTCAAAAGATCTGTAATGTACTTCTTAACAGGGCTAGTATACTAAATGTTTATCCTCCCCAATGAGCCAAGAGGGAAATGCAGCCTTGATATCTTTATATTATTCTTTAAATGTAAAAAGTATCTCAGTCTATTGGTCCAGTTTTTTCCTGTTGGCCTGCAAAGAGTTAAGAGGTTGTTTTGCTGTTTCACTAATGAGAAATCTAAGAGCAAGAGAGAAAGACATGGTGCTTTGGAAGAGAAAAATCAGTAGTAATGAAGGGTAGACTTCCCCCACCATACTCCACCTGTGAAGGTGAGCTTAGTCTCTACAAACCTTAGCCTGAAATCCTGCAGAATTCAGGACACTGGAGAGGCTCATTTAAGTGTTGAGGGAGATGGCTGACCTGTTGACTGTTACTGATGAAGAGACACTGGCAGCTGCAGCAAGAATAAAAATAGAGATGCCTCACCGTGCGTTTGTCCTGCGCAGAATTTCTAAAGGGTGGGTGGAAGGGCAAAGGCTTGAAATAATAAGAGTATTGCATGGCTTGGAAAAGGGGATAAAATGTTTTCATGACTTCACTTGGAAACGAGCAAAAGTAATAAAAGCCATCAAACTCGGGTTCAAGGACCAAAATGCTGAAGTGCAGCCTACATTTTTCTGGTCTCTTTTTCAAAGATGGGTTTCTGAACTTTTTCATTAATGAGAATAAGGGAAAGGAAGAAATTATTTTATCCAGTATTAGCTATACAGCAAGAAGAAAAATACATGTATATTTACAAAATGTAAGTGAATTGTAAAGATTTAGGAAGACAGGAAGGAGCTCAAGAATGTAACTCACATTTCTAGATGTCCAAATGAAGACAGGCATCTTCGAGACAGCCCTGCTAAAGATGCTGATGTTCCTGGCAAGGTGGGAGGTCAGAGCTGAATATTTCTCCTCACCTCCTGCTCTGTGCATGAGACTTTAGGATTGATCTTCTGGCATACCTCCCATATACTGGACAAGGCTGTTCACCTTCTGGTTATTAAATACCTCACAGCCTGGGTCCTTGGAATCTCTTTATATCTTTATCCAGTACTCACTGTGCTGCATTTGTCGCTGATATTGGTCTTGCTTCAGGGAACCAATTGGCAATTCTTAACCCAGTCCGCTGTGTTTTACTATTTGCACAAACAAATGTTTAAGTGTTCATCTGAGGAAGGGCTGAACATTTCTAGAGGTGCAATTCATCAAGTATTAATATTTTTAAAATTCTCCAGCAATCCCACTAGAAAAAGAAGCTGTATGTTTTAAAAGTCTGGGATATTGACAAGCTTGTGTTCATAAACAAATAAATAATTAACTTTTCTACCATCTCTGAGTGCAAGAAAATCATCCAGGAACATAAGATTTGTTAAATCACTTCAGATTCATTGGAAAGTGCACCAAGAAAGCGAAAGAGAAACCCAGCGCAAGTCCTCCTGTCATGCACTAGCTTATTGTGCAATTCTGACAAGAGGTGAAAATTATTTCATAACCCATATGATAATCGGTGTTCACATGGCTGTCAGGACTTTGTTTACTCTTTCCTTAGGGGGTTTCAATTGATTTCATGGCAGGAAGATCAGCTGTAGCTGCTTTAGAATTAGCCAAACTGTTAAAACTCTCTCCACAATTTTTAATTTAGAATTTTTCATCCATAAATTCTTTGGAATGACTATATATTGCATAAATAATATTCTTTTTGCTAGTCTGTGATCTGTGGTGCATTTGTAAGTGAGTCTGACAAGGAAAGGGGCATAGTTATGGGAGAAAATTGATGATGACAAATCAGAGTTAGTTTTCATAGAAGGCTAAGGGCATCTGTGGATGATATGAAGCAAGTGAATAACCTTAAATTCTGTTCCCTCTACCACATCTAGCAGCAGACAGCACATAGAGTGACAAAATAAATCCTCACTGTCTTTTTCCTATTGTATTCCCTCTCTTCCCAATTAATTTCTCAGTATTTCATGATGTTACATTTTTTTATCTTCCCTGCCTCCAAACAAATAACTGATTTCCTAATGCCCAGTTCTCTGGCACATGCTGCTTTACTGCCCACTCGATTTCACTCTGTCTATAGATGTGTCTATAAGTCATTATATTTAACGACCAAAATCTCTTCACAGACTCCAGACAGTCAGAAAAAACTTTGGAGCAAATTATTTCCAGCAATGTAGTGTGTATAACTTGAAGTGTTTATGTTGGTGGACATCTCTAGCCAAAATATTACTTTTCTTATAACCAGCCCTTGAAAAGTTCACTTCATCTTCCAATCCATAATGCATATCTTTTGCTGAATCTGATCTACAGTGATGCAAATCTAAAAGTAAGGTCATCAAAGTTAATTAAGAAAAGGAAAAGGAAATAACCTGCAGGAAATGTCTGTTCACAGTAAGGTCCCATCCATTTTGAGATAGGCTTACAGACAAAAACTGATTGGTCAACCAAAAAGAAGAAAATTATTTGAATTAATGAAAAAAAAAAAAAGTGTATAACTTACTTATTATAAATACACCTAGCAGGTATTTTTGCAGTGATTGACATGTCTTTAAACTTTCCTGTTGGATTACATGGCTTTGGTTTTCTAGATGTTTTCTCCAAAACATGACACATAAAAAATGTGAATTCCATTACACAGAAGTTTTCAGACCCACACATTTTTGGTCAGGAAATGTGCTAAGATGTAAAAATGGTTTATGAGTAAGTTGAGCCATTTAAAAAAAAAAAAAAAGAAAGAAAAAAAGCAAACCCAACTGGTTCACAATGTAGAACAAAAACATGATGAAGGAAAGCAATAAAAGAGTTTCTGACAGAAACTCACTCCTATTTTTTGCACTTTTATATAAATTGGTCAAATGTTTTATTTATTTGTTCTTTTCTTTCATTTGCATTAAAAGTAAATTGATTCCTCGGTTGAAATATAGTTTGTGGCAAGCTTCATTCCAAAGGGATTTTGTTTTACTGTTGGATTTACAAGCCCCAGAAAATAGCAGTTCATAATAGAAAAGCTGACAGGCTGTAAACTATATCATCACTAACTCCTCCCTATGGCGTCGCTTTTTTTTCCCCGCAAATATATCAGTCCTTGAGTGAACACAAAGAGAAGAACATTAAACAAGAACTTTAGTGATTAAACTCTATCTATTATGATGTGAAATATAAATGCTAAACAGAATAGCAGGTCTGATAATGTGCTTGCATGGATTCCCACCAGGCAGAAAAACAGCAAATAAAATCTGATGAAACTTGATCGGTCACTACATTATGCTAGCTACAAGAAGTAAGCAAACAAATGACTTGGTAAAGTAAACTTTAGTGAAAAGTTATTTAAAAAGGAACATGTCTAGCATGTTTTGACCAGAGAGCAGTCAGCCACACAGGACAACAAATGCAACAAAGCAGATAAAATAAAAAATGTGGTATGGGCAATGGAGATAATTAGAAACCTGCAGATAAATGTGACAAATGATGTATTCAGCTATATTATCCCTTTATCGCATTACATTCTTAGGGCTAGCTAGATAAGTAAATTGCAATTTCAAAGCAACAATACTTTGGTAAGCTTTCATTTTTAAAAAAATCAATTTTACTTCAAAATGACACATTTACTTATAAGCCTTCATTATTACTTGCTTTTAGTGAGTCAAGGTTCTTTAAATACAATTTAATTTTGCATATGAACTTTGCAAGTGATGTAGAGATTTCAGCTTTGACTGCTTTAATTCTTTCAGAATACTCTGATGTTCACAGAACGAGTAAGTATAAGGGCTTACAATATCTTCTATGAAGGAATTCCTAATTACAGACACCAAAACAGTCTGAGCAAAAGCTTCAGTAAGACGAAAGTTGACTCTCTATTTTTCAATATTCCAACAAATTGTTTCTGTTTCCTTGTGTTTCTCTCCCCTTTAGAGTGATAGTTGAGGAATAATGTAAAATATTTAATTTTACTTAATATTCATTTTGATTAGATAAATCTTAAAATCATTTTTAGTTAAAAAAAATTATTAAAAGATAGGAATGAAAAGATTTAAAGGTAAACAAAATCAGTCGCTGTTAGTAACACACTTAGGAAATCATCTCTGAGCATTTACTTATCAGAGAGCTGTTTTCTTTTGTGTTATGTCTCATATTTCATCCCTTGCAGTACCTGGTAATATACTTTGTTACCTTCCAAAAATGGAAATTTTGAAAGATCCTCGCACTTACTTGCCAAGTTTTCTGTCATTTTTTGCTGCCAAAGGCAAATGCAAGCTACAGAAGCCCCATTTCATAGGGCATAATTTTCACATATTCTAAGGAGTATAGAAAGCAAGAAACAAAATCCCAGGTAGTATTATAGGTAATTATGTATAATTATCTTAAAATTCTGTCTTAAATAGCATTATTAGGCTTCAGAGCCAGTCACTCAAAAATCAAGAAGGAAAACGTTACAGTCTTAAGGCGAGTATGTTGAAAGCACCTTACAAAATAATTTCCACTGCATGGTCAAACACCTTTTATTCCATAGGTTTTTTCTGTAAAACAGGGAACGAGATGAGTATGCAAGACAGCAAAACTCAGGTTGCACAGACAGATGTAAATCCGTTGCTTGCTAATTATTGCTGGACTTTGAAAACAAGCACATTAATTATATTCTTTTTTTTTTCTTTTCCCTAATGAAATCTATGTGTTTCCTTCTGAACTGGATGTGAGGGGGTTTGAAGATCGCAGATATTATTGTGATGTGATATGGTTGCAGCATCAAATCAAAAATCAGTAATGTTGTTCCTCCTACATATTTCATGTATATGTACATTTTTGCAAATTGGTAAAAGAAGCCTATAATAATCTAATATTTTGGTCTTTAATGCAATCTGTGCTACTTTATTGTCTGAAACTAATAAATACTAAGTATGAAATGACAACATTGTGTTTTTGCTAGAGTACACTTCTGAGAGTTAAAGCCTTGAGTATTGTTTCTGAGACAAAGAATCAAAAAAAAAAAAAAAAGAAAAAGAAAAGAAAAACCTAGAGAATATGCTAGAGATTCTCTGGGGTGAATTGCACAAAATAACTACACAACTTTTTTATGTATTTCTCAGCTCTACAAATCTCATTTGCAAAACTGTAATGACAAACCTAAGTCTTGGAGGTTTATTTTAAATCTAACTCAGCCAAAATACAGTTCAGCCTCTTGAGCTTATAAAACTTAGATGCAAATGTCCAGCTGCTCAAAAAGCTAAGAGACCAGGAGAGGCTATATGTTCCTAATTTAAACTGCCTGAAGTGAGAAGAACATGAAAAGAATACAGAGACAGAAGGATCACATTTATTTTTGGTGCTCACAAAACAAACAGGAAAAATCTCCAATTAAGGGTCCGTCCTCACCCTGGAACTTGAGCTGGCTCAGGTGTAAGCAGGTTTGCTATGAAATTTGCTTTAGATGCTTGTGTTTTCTTGCAGATTTTTGAGGTCTATATTCCCCCAAATCTAGATGTAATCTCATAGTCTTAGCTCATTCAACAGTCTGACTGTAAATAAGACAACTGCTTGAATGGAAATTGTAGAAATCTCATTTAAGAAATAGCAGACAACTGTCACCAACTCAAGTGCAGCTTTCATGAAAACTCCGTTCTTGAAATACATCTTGTAGGCCCAGGCTACATCTGGGTGATACAAACAGACTCCTCATAAACAAAACATGGCATTTTTCCTTGACAGCCCTTGCTCTAGGTTCCTGTTTCAGATGTAGAGCTGACCTTTTTGTTATGTAAACTCTGGATATACATAAAAAATTTTGACACTTAGAATGATAATTAGTTATATCTCTGTTTTTACAGCTGCAAGAATTTGAGGAGGAAAAAGTAATAATTTATTCAATTTTCTTTTCAGTTTCTTTCCTTCGACCATAAAGTTTTTTTTTTTTTTTTTTTTCTTCCCAGCTGTATATACCCTTTAAATCTGGTACTAATTCAGTACAGTCTCTGTTTATCCACAGAAAAGGAAGAGATTTCTTTATGAAAACTGAAGAAATTAATGACAGTATTGGTATGTTTATTTTGCTCTGAATCTTCGAGTACAAATTAAAAACTTCCCCAAAAGAAATACTGAGATCTGAGAGAGATCTGAAAATAACTATTCCTCTTTCTTTTTCTAGAGAGATGGCTGTGAGCTGTACTGTCAGAGCTGTGTGAAATGCCATAAGTAAAGGAGTTGGATCTTGTAACTCTGGAAAGGCACTGATTAAGAGACGGATCATGAAAGAAGTATTGGGAAAAGATTCAAAACATTATAACAGCAAGCCATTAAAGAACTAGAGGATTTTTTTAGAGGGTTTTGATGGTGAAGTTCAATTTCGTGAACTTAAGGAAAAGTTCTCCTGAATCCAAACAAAATGCATTGTTTTAAATGATAGCTGTTTGTACATTTTATTTATTGAAAGAAATTTTGTATAAAATGGACAGCAATTATTGAGCTATTAATATTCAAATATTATTTTACCATCAATGTTAAAATGGAACTTCAATAGTTTATGAGAAGAACCCATTAGGACATTTCAGTGAAAATTAAACTATTTATTTCAGAACTATTTCAGCATAGCTCATGACATAGGAATCTTCCTTTCTTTTTCTTTTTTTTTCTCTATATAAAGGTTTAAACAGATCTTAAACCATATTTAGCTGCAAAGCCATTGAATCAATCTGGTGTTAAGTCAACGACGCTGACTTTTAACTAAGGTACACCTAACTATTGTCATGCAGTGTGCATGAGCATTGTGTTCACACTTCTTCTGCAGTACAGATCTTCAGAATCTGGACTAAAGCCCAAATCAGGGTTGGGGGAAAAAAAAAAAAAAAAAAAGAAAAAAGTTTTGAATTTTTTGTCACATGGACAATATTAAATAGTCAGATCTGTTCAAAAGAATTATTTTTTTTTTATTTCAACTTTTCAACTAAAACAATATAAACTAATGAATATCCAAATGAAATACCATTTCTAATTGAAAGGCAAATGTTTTATTCAGAATGTGCCAAAACCAAAAAAATTACAAATCTTTTACTTAAATTATGAGGTCTGTCAAAACTGCCATGAATGAGGTAAAGTGTCAGTTTCAATTAACCACTATTTTCATAAGAACCCTTGTTTATTCCAAATTTCCAGAGTACCTCTAATCGGAAACATTTCAGTTGCAGCTCATGTGAAAGGGGAATAAATATTTTAGCAAAATTTTAAAATGACACATTAATCAAAGTTATAATTATATACAAAATAAACATGATTGAAATAAAATTCCTTAATAACCAGTCCTAGCATATAATCATCTTTGCAGATAGTGGATAGAAAAATTAAACAAAAGTTTGATTGTGGAGGCTTTGCACCGCTACAGCTGATGGAATAAATCGATTGGATTTGGAGGGAATTTGCTACACTTTGTTTCCTAAAAATATCATGAGTACATTTGGTTCATTTGCCACACGGGTGACAAGATCAGGCTCATCACTCTGTGCAAAGAGGTGGAAGCCAAAAACAGGGTAATCAGGGCATGTCCAGGAAAGTGAAAGGATTAGCCTCACCTAGGAGGTGTGTGGTTCTTTCAGGAAGGGGTGACCCAATTTAATTTTATTCATCCCGTGCTTTCTCTTTTTGTCAAAGCCTTTAGTTCTACATGAGGCAGTAATGTAAAATGCGAAGAGAATTACTTACGTGATCTCATTCACACTATGGGGTTTCACTCTCCTCAGTAAGACTTGTTCAGCAGGAAGTACAAATTCGTAGTGAATAGTTAGAGTGATTATTCCCTATGTCTGCAGATTTTGTCCTTTTGAAGGATCATGCTGTACAAGGGTTTCAGCAGCAGGTCTCAAATCTCAAAGAAAGACCAAACTAAGCCACAGTTCAGTAACCTAATGCAAAGCAAAAGTGCTTAAGAGCTTTGTTGAATCTCATACACAGATACTAAGATGTCAAGTTCTCAAAACTGATAGATAAATGACTGACCAAACCTCAGTGAGGTATAGATTGTGTAAGGAACGAATTGCCAATGTTATGGGAAATACATTATGAACCAAAAGAATGCATTTTTTTCCCACTCAGTAGTCAAAGCATTTAAATCAGGTGTAGTAATATTTTTAAATATTTTTCAGATAAAGAATCCATCATGAATGATAAATTAGAACAGTGACACAAAAATGACACTTTTGTTTGATCTTCATTTTTAAAAGCAATAGATTTATTAGTTCTCTTTGGAGTCTCTTGACTCAAGTTAATAATCCCCTTAAAGCTCATTTTTAATCAGCACATTAGCTGAATGCTTTTCTATCCTTGCAGTTGAATTTGAAATATTACTAAAAGAAAAGCCAAAAAAAACACACACAAAAAACAAAACAAAAACAAAAACAAAACATAAGTCTCTATGAAACAGATGCTGAGGTTTCATATATAAGAAAGAGATCTCTATTTATGATATTTTAAATAGAGTGTTTAAAATACTTATATTGAAATAAAGCTACTACCTCAAAAGCACTATGTCTCTAACAAAATTTGCAGGATGGGAAACAGCACTTGATCAGTATAGGCTTGCTTCCTAGTAGTGTTTTTTCCTCCGGGAAAAGGGCTTTGTGATATTTTACTTGTTTTTGAAAAATTGTCACATTACCCGCTTCATGCTCATTTCATTGATTCATTCAACAAAGAGTAGAGATACTTTGCTAAGGATTCTCATGTGTTATGTCAAGGAGAGAGCTGGATTTCACACGGAGTGACAGCAGATCTGATCATGAAGTCTCATTGATTGGCAGCTGATACGAACTTCCCATAACCCTGCTGAGGAAGAATGCTTTTAATTGTTTAAAAGCCTCCTCCAAGAATGCGTGATATGCTTAAGTAGTCCTGCTAAGTATCAACAAGTCAAGAACAGCACCAAAGTAAGCGGACTCCTCAGTCTTCTATTCATTTAATGTTTAATTTATTGCTCCCAAGAGCTCTGGGCAGCAAGCTATCTGGACAGCTAAAGTGTTTTTGTTCATATATTTACGCATTCAGAACATTTCACTGCTGGACCAAAGACTGCTAAATAATCTGATAAAAGTTTGGCTAGGTTTGGCTATACACTGTGCCACCCACAACTTCTTCACTAGATTAAACACACTTTCTAGTTTTTAGCCCTTACAGAGTCCCTAAAATATCCTGATGTGAAGAGGAACTGAATGCGAGCAGAGGTCAGGAGCCAAATATCAAATTTCTTCTTCTTATTACATGTTTCCTTTGTGATTTCAAAACATGTGGAGCAATGCTGCTAGAAAACTCAAGAGAAATAAAGATTTTGGGGATCCTAAGCCGCCTTTCTTGTACTAAAGAGTTCCACATGCTTCCACAAGGATGGCAATTCCTTAGTCATATGAAAAGATATTTTCGTCTAACAGAGTATGAACATATACACCCACTACTTTTAATTATCTGAAAAATACCTTTTTTTCAGTGTATATGCAATCCAGAGCACTGTTCAGAGGATGTCATTCAGACTATTTTGCAGGATACTCAACCCCATCCCAGAAGTTTGGTATCACTTGTCTTGGAGTCACTTTTTTTTTTTTTTTTAGGAATATGAATTTTCCTTAACCTGTTGATCCATCTTGGAAATTATAGATGGGCAACAAAACTTGTCTCACTACTTTTCTTCAGTACTTGCCACAAACTATTTAATAACTTTTAAAAACAGGCCTGCATTCCTCATCAGAACTGGGTGAATTTTAGTGGAATACAAAGTGATTTATAGGTTTTGGAGGTAGCAAGCAGCAAAAAAAAAAAAGGACATATAACTTTTTATAAGTGTGAGCAGTTGTTCAAGCTACTGTAATTAGAGGCTGCAATATTTGTTGGTGGGCCAGGGCTGTTTAAACTCTTTTGAGAGCTACTTCACCCAATAGAGCTCTGACAGCAGTAAACAAACCGGCAATTACACCAGATCTGTAAAAAAAAAAAAAAAAAAAAAAAAATTCCTGCTGGCTTAAAACTGAAAAGATGTTTTAAAACTTTTGAAATTTGCCATCTGGAAGCTCATGACTAGTGGGAAATCTGGTGATTGAAACTCATGCAGAATTTAAAAACGATAGCAAATAAAGGCTTGGTTTCTTAGGGGCTAGGAAATGCCCTTGCCTCCCCTTCCCTTGGGCTGTGGGATAGCATAGGGAAGATGCACACTGCTGTGAATAGCAGGAGGTTCAATAAAGCAACTCCATTACTTTTGAGTCACGCTCCTAGTTGTGTGCCACGCTACTACGCATTACATATTTTACAGAAAAAATATGGCAATATTAAAAAGATTTTTAAAATATCTTTATGATAAAATATCTCTTCATTTTTAAAATTGGTTTCTTTTACACCAACAGTACAAGATTTTGACACAAGAAAGTATGAAATGAGGAAGTCTTGGTTTTTGTCCCTGTTTTTGAAAATGCCCAGGAATAATCTCTATCTACCATATGTACAAGTAAGCCAGTAATCTTTGCTGAAAGGAATATACACATATAAAAAAAATATGTTTATATATAATATATATCAATAGTAAAAAGTAGAAAGAAATTCCATATTTGTTTCAGAAAAAGAAATATTTCATTCCACATTTGGAAAAGGGAGCATTTATTTGCTTGCTTTATTTATCATATTAAAATGGTACTGTCTGTCGAGGTTGAGAATTTAAATCAAAATCCCCATAGAATTAGTTCAATTTATCTGGTGGTGTCTGTTTGTCACCACCATGCAGATGATGTGTGTATATATATGTATAATTGCAAATACTGTGTATCTAGAGAGAAATGATAGAAAAATATTGCCCCAAAAAGGAAAATCTTTCTGGAAATGATATTCATTATTCCATAAACACAAAGACAAACTATTCATAAGGAACAATGTTTCTATTTTTTCTCTTAATAAACTTTCCCCAGACTTTGATTTGTAATAATGCATTCAGTATGGTCTAGATACTTTATATGGATATATTTGAAATAATTTGCTTAGAGTGCTGCTTTCGTTGTTTGCCGTATTATTTGATAATGTGTGACTGCTTACCTAAATCACTTAGTATTCCCCTAATTTGGCTAATAAAACTGTTATATTGAGTTGTAACGTGCCTCTTGGGACTCTCAAGCTTCAGGCATGTTGCCCACTATCTTGCCACATGATGGAGAGATTTTCAATCTAATGGAGACTGGAAGATGCAGATGCCTCTGTTCCCAGCTCTCAGAAAAGCCCACATAGCAAGAAGCAAAACAGCCCAGGCAGGAAGATACAATCCTTATCAGCATTTAGGCGCCTGCAGGAAATATATGAGGGACTGATGATCATCTCAGAAGCCTTAGAATAACCCCCTAAAAAGGGATGAAATACTGTCACATTTCCCGACTCTAAAACCTCTCTTAGAATTAGTCTAATAATAAAAATATTTACTAATTGCAAAGCAGACAATGCAGCTGAAGAGTTTGTAGGAGCACAAATGAAAGGAATATATTCCACATAGTCACTGAAACTGGAGACAAGAAGTTTATCTTCCTCCACATAGCTCAGTAAAGTATTTGTACGAGTCCTCAAGGACTCGTATGAGTCCAAGGCTCTGGATTCTTATTCTCAGAGAAAGCTGCATTGCACGACATTAAATTTATGCGAAAATCTCTTCCTCTGCCTTTAACCCGCATATTCATTCATCTGTTTCCTATTAAGCTAAAGAAAAAAGAGTGTGTCCTGCATGTCTCCTCGTCTGTTCCTTTCCTGGCTGGAGGCACTCTTGTCCTACACCACATGCGCCTGTTGGTCTCACCTACCTCAGCAGTTCATTGCTGACTCTTTGCTCAGTTAGGCTGTTAATAAGTATTTAATTCCCTGTGAGACACCAGGACCCTACTTGCCACAATCCACAAAATAAATAATATTACCTTTAACAGAATTTAGAAGTTCTTTTTTCAGTAGGGCAGAGAGCAGCCATGAAATTGCTGTATCTAACCCAGCTACCAAACAACAGGGCGATTCCCCATACGAGACTGTTTATTTCATTCCTGGCTTTGTAGAAATTGGAAGCTGACATAAACTATAATCTTCTTATTACTTTGGGTCTTTTACACTGAAGTCTATAGTAACAAATGTTTTCATAAAGTTTGATTCTTTCTTGATCTTAGTAATTCTGTCTTGGTCACAATCATGCAATCTTCCAAGTTCAACAAATCAGTTATGTGAGTATATTTTCATTCCTTCCTGAGACTAAGGAGATATATCACATTTTGTCAAAATCTCTTCTTATAATACGCTAAGATAACCAAAAGCCTGTAAGGACACACTGAAAACAAGTCAAAAATGAGCATCAAGTGCAACTCTGCTTATTTCCAAGTCTGAGAACTTTCACCTCGCACTTCCAGATGCTTCCCATGTTGAAAGAGATAAGACAATCACTTTTTTTCTTCCTAATATTATTTCTGAAACCTTATGTTTTCCCTGCTTCGCCTGAGATTGCATGGTCACAGGCTGTAGCATCCTGGATGGCAAAGAAGATGGATTTAATCAACACAAAGGGGTGGCAGACACAGACAGAAGCATAACCTAAAATCATACTATGTTTCCAACCGTGCTCTGACAAGTCCTTGTTAAACAACATCTAGATGGAAAACTCAGGAAAGCTGTAGAAATAGGCTTCACTTCCTACAAATGTTATCTATTTTGCAGTTCCAGCAGAAAGACTATACATTAGAGTTTCTAATTCATTACTAACCAATTGCAGCTAGTTTCAGCACAAAAATGCCAAATAAGGCAAAACAAAAGATATAATGAACAAATAAACAAAGAACATACATATTCCAGTGAAAGTAATACTTGTAATAAATTATGTAAAACATTTTGGAACTGTGAGCATGTTAACTAATTCCAAGCTACCATCCAAGTCACTTATTTCTGGGGTCACATTATTTACAGTTTATGAGTCAGCTGATCTTGTCAATGTTATTGACGAAAATATTCATGAATCTTTTTTTTTTTTGCATTATTTCACACTGTAGCTGAGGATGACATTTATAAAAGACTATCACAGCGCTTGTATTTTCATAAGTATAACTGTTTTCATTTCATTTCATACTAAAAAATGTTTGTATTGTCATTTTGTTTTAATTCTTATCATTAATAAAGCAACTGAGTTCTTTAAAGACCTAAAATAAGTTCAAAGTTGTTGAGTTGCTGTAAATGTCAGCAGGAGGAATTCACATAAGAGCTAACCTGGGATTAATATTAATAAATGTACTCATTACATTCAGAAATCCTTGCAATGAAAGGTCACAGTTAGCTTTGAGATCCAAAATTAGAAATGTCTTTTAAAAACTATCAAAACCAATATAAAAAATCTGAACTGCACTTGACAGTCTTGCCTATGTGATGGCTTCTGCATTAAGTCAGGATGGATAAATGTAACAAAAGTAATACTGAATTAAGGCTTTTGTTTTGCATCAGACGAAGGTGCATATTCCTTATACTATAGCTATAAAGATCCCCTTTCTCAGTCATTGGTTTTAATTGTAGGATAAATCTAAATTCCATCATAGGCTGTTTTCATCTACTTCCTCTCTTAGTCATTTACTGAGCAAAGAAGAATAGTATTTTTATTATCAATTTAGCTATTTGCTTGATGGGTAAAACACATCTTATCATCTAGACATTACTTTTATAGGAAAAAAATGTTTTATTAAATTGTACAGTGATGAAACTTGGTATTAGCATCTACTGGACTATTTAACCTATAAAACAGCAAGAAAAACAGAAGGAGTGCGCCCTTTCTACAGACGATGATGAAATTTCTATTGATGGTCCACCTTCCCCTAGAAGAAATATTCTGTAGTTCAGTAGTGATATTGTGAATGATGAGACTAGCTCATTTGTTCTCCGCTGTGCACGCTTGGGTATCAGGTACCCTGAGGTGGTTTTTACCTTAATGGTTCTTAATTACTGTTGTTGCCTGAGCTAAACCAAAGGCCTGTAATGAGCAACTCTCATTTATATTACTTATGTATTTTTTTCAGCATGTTTTATTTTTTAGTGTACAGACTGATAGAGCATAAAGGGCTCCTCAAACAGGAAAAAATATAGTAACCAAAAGAAAGGAAATTATTTTATTTCTTGGTGATTCAAATAGATGTTATTGAAAGTCAAAGTCAGAAAACGGTACCTGGACTAACATAAACAAAGAGGAAGAGAAAAAACAAACAAACAAACAAACAAACAACAACAATAAAAACACACACAAAAAAACAATTTCGATTAAAGGCAAGAGAGCAGATAGATAGAGGCAGGCCCAGAGTAGAATGATTTAGGGTGGAAGATTAAATCTATCTGGACTTCCTACAGACCCCAAAGAAGGGCGTAGCTATGAGAGCGAAGAGGCTGAAAAATGAAATAAACTTTCCTCTGAAGGTCTTGTCTAAAAGAAAATCTTGATAATCAGTGAATTCCTTCAGCTTTGCTCTCCCAAATAGTTATGGTCTGGGATATATAATGCTCCCATAACTGAAACCCGGAATCCAAGGAGAAGGTAGCAGCTCATCAAGATAAGGGACAAAACTACATTTCTACTTTAAAAGCAATATTAATGGCTTAAAGTGTTTTGATTACTTTATCTATGTCTGTAATAGTTATTTCTGCATTCTCTATTTCTAATGCTACAAATAAAAACTTTTATTTGCATTTTATCTTGATGATACCTAAGTGTGGTTTTAGGGGAATGAGTGTCACTTTTGACAGCGTACTATATCCCAACTGACCTAGTTGTGTTTGCCAGTAAAATGTAAATCTCCCATATATCTTTAACTGTTAGCCCCATACAGCTGTTTCAGAAATCCTGGAGCATCACATCTGGCACTAGACCCCTTCAGGTACAAAGCTGAATCCCACCGAGACTGGCAAACCCTTGTGAAGTCTAACAGGTTGCTTGACTTCCCACCACAGTTTCTTCTACATACATACACAGCATGACAGACTCTTTGAGCAACCCTATTCAAATTGTTATTTAGAAATGTCATATAAATGGCATCAATAGGAGTGAGAAAAATTTCTGGATGGAAGGGTGAAATGAGATGATAAAGAAGCTCTAAAAAGTACATAACTGAAGAAAATATAAAAGGAAGAAAACAACAATGGATATGAAGAAAAGAAGACAGTATGCATATATCTAAGAGGTTAAGAAAAGGTAAGGATAAAATTTTATATCATAATCAATCATGAACAAATAATGATGACGTTAGACAAAGAGACTCAAGACAACTACCTTAACTTCCATTTCGCGTATTGCAATTCGAGTCTTCAGTAATTAATGTAATTGTTTTATGGATAAAAAAAATGTTTGATATTTCCTAAACCAAGAAGACAATTGGAAAGACATAGGCAAACTTGTCAGGTAGGAGAAAAAAAAATGGAAATGGAAGCCAAAAAGGAAAAGCAAAACCAAAAACCAAGATGTTCATCTCACATCTCACTCTCACATTTTGCTTTTCACCATGTTTGGCAAAAAGGTTTCTCCTCAAAAGGGGAATCTTACCTTCTACAAGCATCTCGCATTTTGAAACCCTACAAATTATTGCCCATAAAACTTGTAATCTCCTCTACAGCATTTTCCCCTTAGTTCCTGGGAGGCCTAAAATGAACACCTTTTTCAACGCTTACCTGTCTTGACTGTCTGAACAGATCACTGCGGAGTAAAGCAAACCTGTGAAACAGCAGCTACAGGTTAGAGAGGAGTTAATGGCAGATGGTCCAATAAGAAGCAAAATGTACTTCTCATCTGTCAAGGGAATTCAGGTCATGCACTATAACCTCCGTTCTGGAGAATGCTATTTGTATATTTTAGTAATTGGCTCCGTGAGTTTGTTGATTGGTGGTTTGGTTGCTATTTTAATTTTCATTTAGTTTTGAAAATCTAATTTTTTTGAAGGAAAGTTGTGACAATAACCTAGGAGTCACTAAATGCATCTATCAAAATGTACAACACAGCAAAAGAAATCTCTTGCATGATCCAGCATATAATAGAGTAATATGGCAAATAATCTGAAAAAAAATGATTTTAAAAAATAATGATTTTAATGATTTATTTTTTCATAGAAAAAAAAGAAGAATTTATTTTATTCTCCTGGAGGTAGCAATTTTCTGTAGTAGACCTTACATTACATGATTTTCTCCACAGAACTATTACTATTTTGAGTAGTTTTCAAATTAAGCAGAAAACAAAGACTTGTACTTTGAGTGCTAACTCATACAAGACCACGTTATGAATAAGTTCATTATGATTGATGCAATAAATGGCAAAAAGTGTTTGTGAACAATGAGTTTCAGGCACGCATGAATCATCTAACAATGATCACAGTGACTGAACTGTTCATTAAGTGCAAGCAATTGTCTTATTTTTCACATCTCAATGTCAATAACACTGTAGTTTGGGCTCAAGGTTTAGTATTTCAAACCCCTGAGCATGACCAAGTTTCACATACATAAAACAACTTTGCTGTTAGCAGCAAAAAAGCACTGAACAATTTTCTTCCAGATTTTCTGTATAGGCACCAGCCCCTCAACAGATATGCTTATCCCATGTAGTCAGCCATGCAAAGCAACCAGCTGCCTCTTTATTTTGGCACTATTTTGTAAGGGTGGACAGCTAAGGCACTCTCTGAAGCAGAGTGGCTGGGGTTCCTTAACTACAGGTAAAAATATCAGTGATTCTCTTTTTTATTTCTGGAAAGCAATGATCCTTTGGGTATTTTTTGGGTGTGCTCAGTGCGAGTACACAGCTATTCACCTGAAGATACTTGGTCACTCTCTGAGGGACATGAAGGAGGCTTATCGCACCAGAAGTGTACTACTTCTGTTTAGCTTTATTTAACAGATTCAGTCTCAGACTCGAAAAACCGCTGGAGTTGTACCTTCAGCATTCAATGTAAAGAATGGTATCAAATGCATAGAGACATTTCTCTGGTGGAAAAAAAAAAAAAAAAAAAAGCTCAGGAAAGACATTGCACAGAATGCCTGCAGGCAGCCCCAGGTGAATTAGGAGTGTTTTTACATTTAAAATAACATGTTTCATAAAGCACGTTTGGTGAGCTAAATAGTCCAAGATTAGGGGATGACCAAACATGAACCATACTTTGAAACTGCTGATACATTAATCCTACAGACATTTAATAAGCGAGCAAAAAATTATCGCAGTATAAATTAAATAATTTGGGGAATATTTTTTTCAGCATTAAGGATCTTGACTATTTTTTGTGTGTGTGTGTGTTCTTGTCTTCCTTGTTCAGTTATTCTTCTAACATAACCAAGTTATATATTTCACTTTAACTTCAAATATCTTTGTTATTCTGAACCATGGACTTCTGTGAGCTTAAATGTATTTAATACATTTTATTGATACCTCTACCTCTCCTAACTAGTCACACCTGCCAAAGTTTCTACTAGTAAAACCTTTATTCTCTGTAACATTTCAAGGAACTCCTAAGAGAATTTAGAAACAGTTGAATTTCATGCTTCTCCCCAGTGTAATATTAAGGTTTGTTAAATTAACTGTATGCATATATTTTGCCACATCTCTGTATATATATGTTTTTTAAAACACAGAGTAAGAAAGACTTACGTATACTTCATGTATCATTGTCCAAGTTCTTATCTTATCTAAATGGGAATGATCCATTTCATGGTAAGACATCTCTGTCCCTGTATAAAATTAAGTTAACAGCCAGGGATAAGAAATGACCTACTGACCTGTGTTTAAATTTTTTAAGTTTTGAAGTTTTTCAAAGAAATTTTTCAGAAAAATCTCAGGATATTCTATGGAAAACAATTACCTTGTTGAAGGTTGAATTATGTTTTTTCAAGAAGAATTCATCTTGAGTTTTACCAGATGCTATATTTAAATCAGAAAAAAAAAAAATGAGGCAGGTCATCTCTCCACTAGTAAGGATTTTTAAGACCATTGGCCAACCACTCTGTCCCTGTCATACTTAAAACTAATCTGTGAGTTTTTCCGCAGGCCCTGAAGCTTTAGAATTCCTTTCCTCCTAATGCAATAAAATTTTTCAAGTTAACGAAACCTGTCACTTACTTTCCCTCTAGCCAAGTAGTCTGTTTGAAATGGTGGCAGTAAGAGACGCTAGTGAGGGCCACAGTAGCGATGGATCACAAACTTTGTCATTTCCTGGACCATTTCCCTGTCTCTTCCCCTGGTATCTGCATATTAGAGATGTTAGAATGCTCTTCCTCTCTACTTTCTCCTTTTCATCACCCTCTGCCATGAGAAACCTCAGTCTTGTCCTCTCCAAACTGAAGAGCCTCTGCCCTCTTATTCCCTCCTCATGAAGGAGCTGCCATATGGCCAAAACTATTTTAGCTGCTGATCTCTGATCTTTGCTGAAGAGTTTGTGCTCAAGAAAGAAATAATATATTCTCTAATAGGAAGCTCACACGGAAAGCCATTTTCCAGAAATAGTATTACCAGCTCCAAAAGCCACATCTGGAGCACAGCCTGGGACTTGAACAGGTCCATCTCTCTTTTGCTTGGCAGGTGGTCTAGATTCTAGCTAAGCACCCCTGGAATAATTTGCTTTGAAGAACAAAATAGCTGCTTTTCCTCAATGAGGCCAGACCTGACCCCTCTGGAAAGAGCCAGAATGCTACTTCCCACACTGTGCAAATGTGCTTGGTGGATGTGCTCAAAACCAGCAATGCAGCCAAAAAAATTAAGATTGTCTGCATGTACGCAAACCAGATAATACAGCATACATGGAAGGACTATGGATGTTATCAACTTGCTTCCTTTATGCACTCTATTTTATACTCAGAAGTAAATGATTTCTGTATTTAATGTTTTATGAGCTGCAAGTGTTCATGCTCTTCCCTCCTAATGTCTGACTGAGAGAGTGCTAAATTTCAGGGAGGCTCTACAGGAGAAGAAGGTTTGAAAGATTTTGCCACTTATTCTATTCATTATATTTGATAATAATTTGGGTGAAAACAGTAAGTATGTGCAAGATCAAAGAAAACTGAAATATTATTTCCCTCATTGGTGACACTAGGAGCATCACCTATTTTTTTCAAATGAGATTGAATTACAAAAATAGTGGAGGCTATTGAATTAGCATAGCTCTTGAGATAACTGCACGCTGAATTACCATTGGAAACCTTGCCGCAATAAAAGCACAGGATTGACAACAATCAGGAAAAAAGAGTCAAATTCCGCATCAAATCATAGAATCATAGAATGCTTAAGGTTGGAAGGGACCTCTAGAGATCATCTAGTCCAACCCCCCTGCACACGCATGTGGCACAGGACTGCGTCCAAGCGGGTTTTGAAGATCTCCAGAGAAGGAGACTTCACAACCTCTCTGGGCAGCCTGTTCCAGTGCTCTGTCACCCTCACTGTTAAGAATTTTTTCCTTAAGTTCCTATGGAACTTTTGGTGCTTCAGTTTCTGGCTGTTTCCTCTAGTCCTGTCGGTGGCCACCAGTGAAAAGAGGCCAGCACCATCCTCCTCACTGCCTCCCTTGAGGTACTTTTAGACACTGATCAGGTCCCCTCTCAGCCCTCTCTTCTCCAGGCTGAACAGGCCCAGCTCCCTCAGCCTCTCCTCGTAGGGCAGATGTTCCAGGCCCCTGATCATCCTTGTAGCCCTGCGCTGGACTCTCTCCAGCAGCTCCACATCCCTCTTGTACTGTGGGGCCCAGAACTGGACACAATACTCCAGATGTAGCTTCACCAGGACAGAGTAGAGGGGCAGGATCACCTTCCTCCACCTGCTGGAGCCACTCTTCTTAACATACCCCAGGATCCCATGATGAAGTTATTCAAATGAAGTTATTCCCGTTAAAAACTACTGTTATAAAGCTACTTATGTTCTTCTAGGTCCCAATTTTGAAATTATGTGGGGCCTAATTTGGAAAACCATCTGAAGTAACTAGCTACATCATTGAATTATTGCAGTAAAAACTGCATCTAAAAGGAGTGAAGAGCATCAGTATTTTACGTTGATCTTCAACTATAACTCAATCAGTGTGAATTATTCTACCTTGTGTGGAAAAGAAGAATTACTCAAGGCATTTATCACACCAAGTAAAATACAGAATCTTTATAATTACGTGAGATCACTATACAGTTCATGAGGAGACATAAAGCATTGTCAACATACAGATTTGTGATGTCGTCTTGCAGGCATCACACAGATGATTTGTATTTATTTATTAAGATGCTACCAACAAAACATATTTGAAAATGAGCAGCTGCGAAGTCCACTATCAAAAGCTATCTAATCTAACTGCTTCTAATACCAGGCTGTAAACAGTGGTTCAAATGAATACACTTGTAAAACAGTAATAATAATCATTCTCATCTGCATCTCAGAAGCAGGGGAGCAAAGTAACTAATGTCTGTGAAGTGCTCAGATGCTATGGTGATGAACACCATAGAAACAGAAATGATGAAATTAAACATTCTGTATTAATTTTGTGTAGCTGGTAGGTATGATATGGCTGTGTGAGAGCATGCATGAGAATGAAAAGACAGCAAATACAAACAACTATATTTCTGATTACATGGAAATAGAATCATAAATTCTACTTATAATCATGCTTTATAGTTTTGATTGGAAGCTTATGTGACTCTGTCTTCTTTTTCTGAGTATTAAAAAAATCCTTAAAGATTTAAAGGAAATAATACAAGCAAAATCAATTGACTGCTGTGTTTTTGGTTGCTTTTGTGATGAAGCACACACATTTGAGTGGTTTTGTTAAACTATCTATTTAAAACTCAACAAAATACTCAAAAACAAATATGAAAATGCTCTAAATCTCTGAATATTTAAATTTAAATTTAGGCAGCAATAACTTTTTGTTGTTGTTGTTGTGCGTGTCTAAAATCAATGCATTTTCTTAGTGCTTAGTGCTTGTATGTTAAAAAGGCACTGAAATTATCTGATTCCTGCTCTCCTGCAACAGGCCATAGCATGATTAAAAGTACTGTTTCTGTATAATATCTTGCTACATGACATTTCCCTTGCTTGAAAAAGAATTGCACGTGTTCATTAATAAGCAATTGGAGGAAATTTCTCAGATTTGCCAGACTGAGTGGTAATTTGGATTAGCTGTACTCAGAAGCACAAACAGCAGACGATCTATAAACAGTGTACATGTAAACAGCAAACAGAAGACGGACCAGTTTGTTTCTTCAGAAACGAGCACATTCTGCTATAGTCCAAGAGATTGCAACGAAGAATAAGACATAAGGCTCTAAGTACTGCTGATTTTGATGGATTGAGCTCATCCCAAGAAAACCTAAGGAGGGGACAAGGCTAATGTGTATCTCTTATGAACATCCAGCTAACTTGTACAAAAGGTGACAGGCTTGTGCATGGTGCATTTGCCCTACAAGAGCATTTCAGCATTGTACTTAAGGGAGAAGCAGTGCTTATCAAACATCACCCTCTTTAACTTCATGATCCATGAAAATCTGGGGCTTCTTTTTTAATGATTATAGCTGTCTACTTCAATACCTTTAAACTAATTTTCTGCTTAATTAGCTCCAATCCTCATTGTCTGCCAGACAATTCAAAACCCTTGAGTAAGTGCCTTCTGGTCTGAAAATCTGGTTAATATTTAATACTTCTCATTTTAATATCTTACTTTTAAAATGTTCATCTAATGTATATAATAATTATTTCAAGGATGAGCACTTATTTTGACTTAACTCAACAAAGTTATATATTGTTAATAGAATATCTCCTTAGGTGGTGAAAGTAAAGACCTGCTTCTATGAACTTTTGAGCCAATGCCCTTCCCATATTCTTTGCAGAGGGAGTGGACACTGACTATTTAGAATTAAATACTTTTCTGTGGCAGTTGCTGTGTCCACATGTTGTGGGGCAGGAATATTGGATCAGTCTGGGCTCTCACAAATTCCCCTACACTCTTTTAATGGAAAAAGAAGTAATGAACCAGACCCCACCAAAAAGGAGTACAAGACCATGAGTACCATATTCTCCAGAAAGAGGCAGGAAGATGGATTTTCCACTCAGTGCTCCAGGAAGGATTTTTGCCTCCAGTCCTTCATTTAGCATGCCAGAAATGCACCTGGATGCCCAGGTTTTGTTCCATTTTAGGTTTTGCAGTTCTCTAAGGCTCCAGCCTTGGGAGCAGGGCAGTGGCAGGGAATGCTCACAGGTGCTGTAGCTGGAGCCTTGACAGCACTCCATCACTAGGAAAATTCTTGGGAAGTTTTGCACCTGAAAAATGATTACTTTCTGAATTTTGTTAGAGTTAGCATGGGCCAGGTCCATTCCCAACAGGCAGTTTGCATGCAGAAACCCTCCTTCTGGAGACTGAGAACATTTAATATCAGGGACATGGGCCATTCCATGCCAATTAGACATGCCAGCTGGCCAAGGAATGGCCCCAGAAACATTTAATTAACTAGTATAGGTGCAAGCTACATGTCTAGAGTTCTGCTTTTGTAGATGCTGTGACCTACAGGCAAGTCTTTCATTATCCAAATTATTTTTGTGGTCCAAGTCTTAAAAATAAAATAATAATCTAATAGAATTTTGAAGCAATAATTCTGGAGGAGCAGCAACATTCTTAATTTAAATCTTTAATTACTTTAGGTATCCTGGCCAAGATAGCATTCGAAGATATTGAGCTTTTCATTTTTTTTTTCACCATTTATGATTGGTTTTCAGCTTCCAAAATTGAATTAAAATTTGCTTGGAATTGATAAAAAGACATAATATCTTAAATCTTTTCTAAAAGGATAGTTTCCAAATGTATTTGTGTTCCTTTTTAATACAGTAAAAAAAAGTCCTGTCAACTCTGCCTCAATAAGGTCCTTAAGAACTACTACTCTAAGCCTGAAAAGGAGAAAACTACACATTCCTCATAGGAATACATTATGCTGAAAAAATAGTACTGGTTCTTGAGTAAGTCTTCCAAAAGTGATTTCAATCTCATTTTCATCATCCAACAACATGCAGAGAAAGAATATCCATGCTTTAAAGGTGAAGATGTTCAATATGAAATACACAAAAATGAATTAAAGCTCTCTTATAGAAGTATGGAGGCTTTAATATATAAGCACCTACAGGGTAAAGCAGTCCATATATTTCAGTGTATTTCATGAGCAAGAAATGTGTTGCTCTTTCCCCCCAGAAAAAGCAAGGGAAGAGTCCCGAAAGAATTCCAGGGATCTGGTACTCAAACAAGGACAGAAGCCATGGAGAGCACCTGCAGACACTACTGTGTCCATGTCTCAGGCACTTAGTGGATCGAAACACTTTCTTTGCAGCAACAGGGATACTCAACAGGCACAGAAGCCTCTTAAACCATACCCAGGAGAAGTGATTTCTGGACAGTGACTCAAGTCCACGGGGCGTTTTGAAGTGAGGGTAGTCCCAACAGCAACCCCTCCTCAGTCCCACTTTCTCCAGCCTCCACCACTCTTGCATAGAACTTAAAATTAAGGGAAATTAGATGATTAAGGCAAATTGCATTTATTATATTACATTACATTACATTATATTATAATATGTTATATTATTATACTATGGTATATTACATTATATTAACTTATGCTATACTACTGTATTATACTCTGTTCCTTGAAGACAGGAAAGTTGATCATGGGAAGGACAGTGAGCAGATCATTACCCTAAATTGTTGATGCAGGATAAGCCTCCAGGCTGGAGGTTGCTCTGTGCCCACATGACTTGAGGCAATACTGCTGTGTCACAGAACAGCTCCCCGCATACGTATGAGCTGGTTCATTGCAATGAGCCTGAGTCAGCTTATTTTTCTTGGGTTGAAGAATTCCAAACAACGAGTAACCTTGGGGAAAAAGGAATATATGAATATCTTAAATGTAGCTCTTTTTTTTTCTCACCTTTCATCATGATTATTATTTTCCTGCTGTTGATGCTTTAATAGGATCTTAAACAAACTCTACTTACAGACGTCAGTGGAAGATTTAAACCACTTAGTATATTAGCTGGATGACAGACAGATTTTCACCACAGATGTGTAAAATCTCTTTGTACTTGGAATACCCTTTTGCCATAGTTCAGAGTCCTTTATGCAGAAACTGAGCAAAAGCATACTATTGAAAAGGTGGGTGATAGAGGTGTTAGGAATTATTGAGATAGATATACTGTCTATAGGTGTAGTTGGCAAGAAGCTTTTAAGCTTAACAGCATTTTTAAGAAACATCCAGAAAATAATCTAGCAGTACCAGTATATCAGAATATATAGCAAACCAAATTTCATGTCATCTGGACATGATATGAAAAAAAAAATGCTACTTCACTAACTTTGAATAAATTTATAAAAGATAGAGAACACCTTCTTCCCAATCTATCAGTCCCTTTCTTCACCAACTTGCAAGAGAAGTACAAACTCAAAAGTCTTTCCTACAGTAGTGTGATCAGGTCTAGGGCACCGGTCGCGCAATGTGCCAGGTAGATGCTACATGAAACCTCTCCCTGGGATTGAACAGAAACACATTCTTTATAACAATAGATGGTCTGGATTAGGGATATCTAAAAATTTCCTAGGTCCCCAGATGTGTTATAATGATGATTACTGACTCTCATTGTTAAAATTGTGTGCTTCATTTCACGGGGACTTTTGTCCCCACCTTTGTATCATGTGATGCTTTTGTCTGCTAGAGAAAAGATGCCCCATCCAGTCCTCTCCCTAGGTAGGTACTTAATGATAAAATCATGCCTTCATCACCACTAGAATAAGCTAAATAGGTTGAGCTCAGTATGTGTTACAAAACTGAAATGTATTTCATTTAAATAGGTTCAAATAAAAGTATCCAAGCTGGCATTCCAAAGTATAAAAAGGCCACCCAAAAAGGCATACATTATGCATGGCAAAATCCACAGAGTGAGGAAGCCCTGAAATCAAATAGCTGAACTTTTTTCATACCGAGTTGCAAAAAAAATTTTGAAATATTGGTTTCCTACCTTGAAATTCTGCTGAAAACACACACTCACAAATGATGATATTGCCATGTCCCTGTGAACAGCTTTATCCTTCTTTCACAACTTTGATCCAGAAAATCATCTGAGTCAACATAACACCAGACATCTCAACGTTTCATAAGACTCGTCACAGGGATAAATGTAGAGCAAAATAAATTCAGTGATGTATCTCTGTCAGACTCAAATCATGAAGTATATAAACTGATTTCTATTTTCCTCCTTTTCTGCTGTTTATTTTTCTTGATATATACATTGATTATTCTTTCTTCACCAGGCTATAATGGAGATATATAGCCTAATAAGTATACCTGAGGTAACCAAAAAAAAAAGTTTCTAAGTATATTGCATCAGAAAAGTATTTATAGGAGCTCAGAATATAGTAAGTTCCTGCTGATAGCAGCAAAATGAGGATTACTGTAGTAGCATGGTATAAACCCACTGTTTCAAGCTTTATTTCTTTTGCTGACATCTTTCTTAAACAATGTCAAAATATCAGGATTTAGTCCCTTTAGTCCTTTAATATTATTAGTAGAATTGATAATTAATCAGAATTTATGTTTCCTTGTGTATAGTTTGTTTTCCATAAAGAATACTCTTTAAATTCTGTCATTTTTATGACAAGATTTTATGACATAATACAAAGTAACACATAAAATTTGATGTGAACTGTCAGACTAAAGATCAGGGATGGCAATCAAAGGACAATACAAATAATCTGCAAGTGGCCAGAGGATGAATGTCAGCACAATGCCTGTCTGCCACCTCTGTGAAAAATTCTAGGTAATGTTTCATGGGAATGATAAACTAGAGATGGACAGAGAACTGACTTGTGCAGAAATCCAGCGCAGCATCTGCAAACAAATGGAAAAAATGGAGCAATAAAGTTAGTGCAGTCTGAGGCATGTTGCTCCTTTATGCAGGAAACTCCTTTTAACAGACAATCCTATGCTAGGGGCCGGTATTACAGCATCATTCCATAGGATTTGCTCTGTCTGGGATTTGCAGGGTTGGACTGAATATGTGGGTCCAGATCTAATAATTAAAAAAGATACTCCATGTCAGCTAGTTTAGTAATTCAGAAACTGGTTACTCTGACACTTCAAATAGAGAAAACTATGAGAAAATTCTCTGGAAACTTGTGGCTAATAGAGCCTTGCTTAGGAGAGTAACATGTTAGTATTCTGTGACATAATAAAATATGCCATGTCCCAACAGATTATTTTATCATATAAATCTAGGAATTTCCAGATCATTATCTAAAAAAGTAGACATGTCATAAAGGGAATATTATCTGTTCCTTTTTTTTTTCATCCTGTATAAAATAATGTGTTGCATGCCCTATACGCTGCAAAATATCTCTCTAAATAAAGCACCATTTGAATGAATCTGAATGAAACTCCAGAAAAAAAAATTAAATTGATTAATCATTTCTGAAGTTAAAATTAAATTTAGGAAAGAAATAGCCTTGAAATAACATTTCTCAAGCTTGATTTTTATTTGTATTAAATTTATTTGTATTAAATATATATGTGGTCATTAATGTTTGTAATAGTAAAAAGGTATAGACTCTTCATACTATTATAAATTTCAGAGAAGATTCTCACATATTCCTAGACAGAGATTGTCAGGAAATTTCAACAGGAAATTTATTGAATAGTTTTCACAACAAGAAAGAGGTATTTAAATATTCTTAATAAGGCCTAATTACATTTAAAATTCTTAATTATTCTGTATTAGTTTTCTTAAGTGAAATGTGCTCATCACTAACAGTCAAATAAAATTTTGCAAGAACTGCCATGTTCAAGACATGTCTATAGCCACTTGTGGTCAATGGGAGTAAGACTAAAGACTGTTATTACGAAAAATGACAACCTGAGAAGGTCGTATATCTTCAATTCTGCTCAACTAGACTGAGGTCTCTGAGTGCTGTCTATGTCTCTATGCCTTCTGACAAAACAAGGGGGCAACATTTTTTTCAGAGTGCAGCTTGGTTTCATTGTCATTGTGACATTTGAAAAGAAATGTTTTTTTTTTTTTTAATGGAATTTTAGCAAAGGGTATATCTGACCTCACCTTGTGAAAAATGGCTATTCTGAGAAAAGACAATTTTTATACTCACTGCCTCTACTAGAGAAATTCTAAAGGCTTGATCTCTACAAGTGGACAAAATATTAATTAATAAATAAAGAAAGAAAGAATCAAACATAGGGCCCAAAATAACCTCTCAGTCTTTTGTTCTGGAAAATTGTGTGCTACTTATATACTAACTTGGAGATAGAGTCGAAAAACTATGCTGTGGAGAGGAGAGGAGAGGAGAGGAGAGGAGAGGAGAGGAGAGGAGAGGAGAGGAGAGGAGAGGAGAGGAGAGGAGAGGAGAGGAGAGGAGAGGAGAGGAGAGGAGAGGAGAGGAGAGGAGAGGAGAGGAGAGGAGAGGAGAGGAGAGGAGAGGAGAGGAGAGGAGAGGAGAGGGAGGAGAGGGGAGGAGAGGGGAGGAGAGGGGAGGAGAGGGGAGGAGAGGGGAGGAGAGGGGAGGAGAGGGGAGGAGAGGGGAGGAGAGGGGAGGAGAGGGGAGGAGAGGGAGGAGAGGGGAGGAGAGGGGAGGAGAGGGGAGGGGAGGGGAGGGGAGGGGAGGGGAGGGGAGGGGAGGGGAGGGGAGGGGAGGGGGAGGGGAGGGGAGGAGAGGGGAGGAGAGGGGAGGAGAGGGGAGGAGAGGGGAGGGGAGGGAGAAGGGGAAGGGGAAGGGGGAAGGGGGAAGGGGGAAGGGGGAAGGGGGAAGGGGGAAGGGGAAGGGGAGGGGAAGGGGAAGGGAAGGGAAGGGAGGGGAAGGGAGGAAGGAAGGAAGGGAGGGAGGGAGGAAATCTCTGTATGTCTCTTCAGGGGTTCATGCAATTGAATTTGTCTTCGGATGAGGGGACTAAAATTCTGCAACGACACAGAAAGAAGAAAATTGAAATGATCTGTAAGTGCAGCATTGTAATCTACTCTGGGGTCACAAACACAAAACGCTCTTAGCAATGCATGCTTATTTTATATTGTCATTTAAGTGAGCTTATAATGAGGATTTCTGTCTTTTATAGAATGTATTTCTGTGCTGACTTAACTGCAACATTCCTGTTTACTGAAATACAATCTAAACTAATTGTGCATACTTACCTTTTCTTTCACTTTAAGACAGATTTTGTCTGTAAGTACCTCTTGGTAGAATGATTAGATATGTATGGGTGTTTTTTTCGTTAGAGAAGAACTTCAGGCAAACTTTTCAACAGCATGCTGCTAAAGTAACACATTAGGTATGATATTTAGCATTGCACATACTCATTTTTGGTTTCTTTATTAATTTAATACCTAAACAAATGGAATAAAAGATATGAGAAATAGAATATTACATTAGAAAGCATATTTTTGTGTTGGTTTGTTTTGTTTTTTAATTAGACAGAGTGGATTTAGAAAATGACAGATGAACCCATGACGTATGAATAAGATGCATTTTTAGAGAGAAAAGCATATCCAATGTGGCATGAGGCCATGCTGAAGGAATGTAGTTCCCTTTCACTGAGCTTTCGCCTAACGATGCTGCCTCTTTAAGCATCAACACTGTATTAATCACAGGAAAGAGTACAGATTCCAGATCAGGTCTGCTGGTTCCTCCCCTGTGAATTCACATAAAGGATGTTCCTCTCATCCAAGTAATTCCAAAGGTGACAAATATTACAGATGCTGAATTTATGTGAATGCTTGCTCCCTGTTTATTAACTCATCAATCTTGTGTGAAATAAAAGGACCAAACACTGAGGCAAGTAGGCTTTTCTTATCCTGTCAGGTCAATGGTGTCTAAAAGTAATCAATATCCATAATTACTAAATCCTGCCAGGATATTTTAACCCTTCTGTGGTAGTCTACTTACTTCCATGTCTGACAGGTTGATCAAATCCAAAACTAATTAGAAAGAATGAAGTTTTAATTACCACACTGATGCCTTTCATTAATTTCTCAGTCTTTCTAAAATTGGTTCCTCCATAATGGCAGACTGAGATTTTTTTTCTTTTTAATTTGATAAATTAAAAGCTCTTTGTAGAAAAAGTGTGAGTAGAGCAGAGGAAAAAATGCAGAAATATCCTGAAAAATAACTTTTTTTTTTTTTGTCTTGCAAGTTCAATTTTTATTTTGGTTTTGTTTCGTATTCATTTTCAGGTAATTATACAAAGTACTTAAGGAAGGAATAAATGTATTTATAAGTGACAATGCCTTTTCAAAAGTCTATATCTCTGTGCAAAGTAATCATTTTTGGCCCTGAACAGGAATTTGAAAGTAGATTCTCAAAAC